>NC_087239.1:1334003-1634003 GCF_034640455.1 Diachasmimorpha longicaudata | reverse complement strand
TTAGGCCGATGAAACCGCGTGCAATAGCTTCGTCTCGTCGAACTACACGAGTGCAATGCGCGAAGTTTGCGTGTGAACAATTTGTCTTCGAGAAAAAGTCGATTATACATATGCGTTTTTACGACATCGTGGGAATCACTTTTTTTTGGCTGCACCTAGACAAAATCTGGCATCATATTCGGTTTCAGCACGTCGAATAACCAAGGAAACTGATGCGACATCGTTTTCTTTGCGACCACAGCTCACGAAAAACTCAATCATAGAAGTTGATATTCGTGTTCGATATGATGGCATATAACTTGAGTACACATTGTCGTAGGCCGATGAAACCGCGTGCAATAGCTTCGTCTCGTCGAACTACACGAGTGCAATGCGCGAAGTTTGCGTGTGAACAATTTGTCTTCGAGAAAAAGTCGATTATACATTAGCGTTTTTACGACATCGTGGGAATCACTTTTTTTTGGCTGCACCTAGACAAAATCTGGCATCATATTCGGTTTCAGCACGTCGAATAACCAAGGAAACTGATGCGACATCATTTTCTTTGCGACCACAGCTCACGAAAAACTCAACCATAGAAGTTGATATTCGTGTTCGATATGATGGCATATAACTTGAGTACACATTGTCGTAGGCCGATGAAACCGCGTGCAATAGCTTCGTCTCGTCGAACTACACGAGTGCAATGTGCGAAGTTTGCGTGTGAACAATTTGTCTTCGAGAAAAAGTCGATTATACATATGCGTTTTTACGACATCGTGGGAATCACTTTTTTTTGGCTGCACCTAGACAAAATCTGGCATCATATTCGGTTTCAGCACGTCGAATAACCAAGGAAACTGATGCGACATCGTTTTCTTTGCGACCACAGCTCACGAATAACTCAATCATAGAAGTTGATATTCGTGTTCGATATGATGGCATAGAACTTTAGTACACATTGTCGTAGGCCGATGAAACCGCGTGCAATAGCTTCGTCTCGTCGAAGTACACGAGTGCAATGCGCGAAGTTTGCGTGTGAACAATTTGTCTTCGAGAAACAGTCGATTATACGAAAAACTCAATCATAGAAGTTGATATTCGTGTTCGATATGATGGCATATAACTTGAGTACACATTTTCGTAGGGCGATGAAACCGCGTGCAATAGCTTTGTCTCGTCGAACTACACGAGTGCAATGCGCGAAGTTTGCGTGTGAACAATTTGTCTTCGAGAAAAAGTCGATTATACATATGCGTTTTTACGACATCGTGGGAATCACTTTTTTTTGGCTGCACCTAGACAAAATCTGGCATCATATTCGGTTTCAGCACGTCGAATAACCAAGGGAATTGATGCGACATCGTTTTCTTTGCGACCACAGCTCACGAAAAACTCAATCATAGAAGTTGATATTCGTGTTCGATATGATGGCATATAACTTGAGTACACATTGTCGTAGGCCGATGAAAGCGTGCAATAGCTTCGTCTCGTCGAACTACACGAGTGCAATGCGCGAAGTTTGCGTGTGAACAATTTGTCTTCGAGAAAAAGTCGATTATACATTAGCGTTTTTACGACATCGTGGGAATCACTTTTTTTTGGCTGCACCTAGACAAAATCTGGCATCATATTCGGTTTCAGCACGTCGAATAACCAAGGAAACTGATGCGACATCGTTTTCTTTGCGACCACAGCTCACGAAAAACTCAATCATAGAAGTTGATATTCGTGTTCGATATGATGGCATATAACTTGAGTACACATTGTCGTAGGCCAATGAAACCGCGTGCACTAGCTTCGTCTCGTCGAACTACACGAGTGCAATGCGCGAAGTTTGCGTGTGAACAATTTGTCTGCGAGAAAAAGTCGATTATACATATGCGTTTTTACGACATCGTGGGAATCACTTTTTTTTGGCTGACACCTAGACAAAATCTGGCATCATATTCGGTTTCAGCACGTCGAATAACCAAGGGAACTGATGCGACATCGTTTTCTTTGGGACCACAGCTCACGAAAAACTCAATCATAGAAGTTGATATTCGTGTTCGATATGATGGCATAGAACTTTAGTACACATTGTCGTAGGCCGATGAAACCGCGTGCAATAGCTTCGTCTCGTCGAACTACACGAGTGCAATGCGCGAAGTTTGCGTGTGAACAATTTGTCTTCGAGAAAAAGTCAATTATACATATGCGTTTTTACGACATCGTGGGAATCACTTTTTTTGGCTGCACCTAGACAAAATCTGGCATCATATTCGGTTTCAGCACGTCGAATAACCGAGGAAACTGATGCGACATCGTTTTCTTTGCGACCACAGCTCACGAAAAACTCAATCATAGAAGTTGATATTCGTGTTCGATATGATGGCATATAACTTGAGTACACATTGTCGTAGGCCGATGAAACCGCGTGCAATAGCTTCGTCTCGTCGAACTACACGAGTGCAATGCGCGAAGTTTGCGTGTGAATAATTTGTCTTCGAGAAAAAGTCGATTATACATTAGCGTTTTTACGACATCGTGGGAATCACTTTTTTTTGGCTGCACCTAGACAAAATCTGGCATCATATTCGGTCTCAGCACGTCGAATAACCAAGGAAACAGATGTGACATCGTTTTCTTTGCGACCACAGCTCACGAAAAACTCAATCATAGAAGTTGATATTCGTGTTCGATATGATGGCATATAACTTGAGTACACATTGTCGTAGGCCGATGAAACCGCGTGCAATAGCCTCGTCTCGTCGAACTACACGAGTGCAATGCGCGAAGTTTGCGTGTGAACAATTTGTCTTCGAGAAAAAGTCGATTATCCATATGCGTTTTTACGACATCGTGGGAATCACTTTTTTTTGGCTGCACCTAGACAAAATCTGGCATCATATTCGGTTTCAGCACGTCGAATAACCAAGGAAACTGATGCGACATCATTTTCTTTGCGACCACAGCTCACGAAAAACTCAACCATAGAAGTTGATATTCGTGTTCGATATGATGGCATATAACTTGAGTACACATTGTCGTAGGCCGATGAAACCGCGTGCAATAGCTTCGTCTCGTCGAACTACACGAGTGCAATGTGCGAAGTTTGCGTGTGAACAATTTGTCTTCGAGAAAAAGTCGATTATACATATGCGTTTTTACGACATCGTGGGAATCACTTTTTTTTGGCTGCACCTAGACAAAATCTGGCATCATATTCGGTTTCAGCACGTCGAATAACCAAGGAAACTGATGCGACATCGTTTTCTTTGCGACCACAGCTCACGAATAACTCAATCATAGAAGTTGATATTCGTGTTCGATATGATGGCATAGAACTTTAGTACACATTGTCGTAGGCCGATGAAACCGCGTGCAATAGCTTCGTCTCGTCGAAGTACACGAGTGCAATGCGCGAAGTTTGCGTGTGAACAATTTGTCTTCGAGAAACAGTCGATTATACGAAAAACTCAATCATAGAAGTTGATATTCGTGTTCGATATGATGGCATATAACTTGAGTACACATTTTCGTAGGGCGATGAAACCGCGTGCAATAGCTTTGTCTCGTCGAACTACACGAGTGCAATGCGCGAAGTTTGCGTGTGAACAATTTGTCTTCGAGAAAAAGTCGATTATACATATGCGTTTTTACGACATCGTGGGAATCACTTTTTTTTGGCTGCACCTAGACAAAATCTGGCATCATATTCGGTTTCAGCACGTCGAATAACCAAGGGAATTGATGCGACATCGTTTTCTTTGCGACCACAGCTCACGAAAAACTCAATCATAGAAGTTGATATTCGTGTTCGATATGATGGCATATAACTTGAGTACACATTGTCGTAGGCCGATGAAAGCGTGCAATAGCTTCGTCTCGTCGAACTACACGAGTGCAATGCGCGAAGTTTGCGTGTGAACAATTTGTCTTCGAGAAAAAGTCGATTATACATTAGCGTTTTTACGACATCGTGGGAATCACTTTTTTTTGGCTGCACCTAGACAAAATCTGGCATCATATTCGGTTTCAGCACGTCGAATAACCAAGGAAACTGATGCGACATCGTTTTCTTTGCGACCACAGCTCACGAAAAACTCAATCATAGAAGTTGATATTCGTGTTCGATATGATGGCATATAACTTGAGTACACATTGTCGTAGGCCAATGAAACCGCGTGCACTAGCTTCGTCTCGTCGAACTACACGAGTGCAATGCGCGAAGTTTGCGTGTGAACAATTTGTCTGCGAGAAAAAGTCGATTATACATATGCGTTTTTACGACATCGTGGGAATCACTTTTTTTTGGCTGACACCTAGACAAAATCTGGCATCATATTCGGTTTCAGCACGTCGAATAACCAAGGAAACTGATGCGACATCGTTTTCTTTGCGACCACAGCTCACGAAAAACTCAATCATAGAAGTTGATATTCGTGTTCGATATGATGGCATAGAACTTTAGTACACATTGTCGTAGGCCGATGAAACCGCGTGCAATAGCTTCGTCTCGTCGAACTACACGAGTGCAATGCGCGAAGTTTGCGTGTGAACAATTTGTCTTCGAGAAAAAGTCAATTATACATATGCGTTTTTACGACATCGTGGGAATCACTTTTTTTGGCTGCACCTAGACAAAATCTGGCATCATATTCGGTTTCAGCACGTCGAATAACCGAGGAAACTGATGCGACATCGTTTTCTTTGCGACCACAGCTCACGAAAAACTCAATCATAGAAGTTGATATTCGTGTTCGATATGATGGCATATAACTTGAGTACACATTGTCGTAGGCCGATGAAACCGCGTGCAATAGCTTCGTCTCGTCGAACTACACGAGTGCAATGCGCGAAGTTTGCGTGTGAATAATTTGTCTTCGAGAAAAAGTCGATTATACATTAGCGTTTTTACGACATCGTGGGAATCACTTTTTTTTGGCTGCACCTAGACAAAATCTGGCATCATATTCGGTCTCAGCACGTCGAATAACCAAGGAAACTGATGTGACATCGTTTTCTTTGCGACCACAGCTCACGAAAAACTCAATCATAGAAGTTGATATTCGTGTTCGATATGATGGCATATAACTTGAGTACACATTGTCGTAGGCCGATGAAACCGCGTGCAATAGCCTCGTCTCGTCGAACTACACGAGTGCAATGCGCGAAGTTTGCGTGTGAACAATTTGTCTTCGAGAAAAAGTCGATTATCCATATGCGTTTTTACGACATCGTGGGAATCACTTTTTTTTGGCTGCACCTAGACAAAATCTGGCATCATATTCGGTTTCAGCACGTCGAATAACCAAGGAAACTGATGCGACATCGTTTTCTTTGCGACCACAGCTCACGAAAAACTCAATCATAGAAGTTGATATTCGTGTTCGATATGATGGCATATAACTTGAGTACACATTGTCTTAGGCCGATGAAACCGCGTGCAATAGCTTCGTCTCGTCGAACTACACGAGTGCAATGCACGAAGTTTGCGTGTGAACAATTTGTCTTCGAGAAAAAGTACATTATACATATGCGTTTTTACGACATCGTGGGAATCACTTTTTTTTGGCTGCACCTAGACAAAATCTGGCATCATATTCGGTTTCAGCACGTCGAATAACCAAGGAAACTGATGCGACATCGTTTTCTTTGCGACCACAGCTCACGAAAAACTCAATCATAGAAGTTGATATTCGTGTTCGATATGATGGCATATAACTTGAGTACACATTGTCGTAGGCCGATGAAACCGCGTGCAATAGCCTCGTCTCGTCGAACTACACGAGTGCAATGCGCGAAGTTTGCGTGTGAACAATTTGTCTTCGAGAAAAAGTCGATTATCCATATGCGTTTTTACGACATCGTGGGAATCACTTTTTTTTGGCTGCACCTAGACAAAATCTGGCATCATATTCGGTTTCAGCACGTCGAATAACCAAGGAAACTGATGCGACATCGTTTTCTTTGCGACCACAGCTCACGAAAAACTCAATCATAGAAGTTGATATTCGTGTTCGATATGATGGCATATAACTTGAGTACACATTGTCTTAGGCCGATGAAACCGCGTGCAATAGCTTCGTCTCGTCGAACTACACGAGTGCAATGCACGAAGTTTGCGTGTGAACAATTTGTCTTCGAGAAAAAGTCGATTATACATATGCGTTTTTACGACATCGTGGGAATCACTTTTTTTTGGCTGCACCTAGACAAAATCTGGCATCATATTCGGTTTCAGCACGTCGAATAACCAAGGAAACTGATGCGACATCGTTTTCTTTGCGACCACAGCTCACGAAAAACTCAACCATAGAAGTTGATATTCGTGTTCGATATGATGGCATATAACTTGAGTACACATTGTCGTAGGCCGATGAAACCGCGTGCAATAGCTTCGTCTCGTCGAACTACACGAGTGCAATGCGCGAAGTTTGCGTGTGAACAATTTGTCTTCGAGAAAAAGTCGATTATACGAAAAACTCAATCATAGAAGTTGATATTCGTGTTCGATATGATGGCATATAACTTGAGTACACATTTTCGTAGGGCGATGAAACCGCGTGCAATAGCTTTGTCTCGTCGAACTACACGAGTGCAATGCGCGAAGTTTGCGTGTGAACAATTTGTCTTCGAGAAAAAGTCGATTATACATATGCGTTTTTACGACATCGTGGGAATCACTTTTTTTTGGCTGCACCTAGACAAAATCTGGCATCATATTCGGTTTCAGCACGTCGAATAACCAAGGGAATTTATGCGACATCGTTTTCTTTGCGACCACAGCTCACGAAAAACTCAATCATAGAAGTTGATATTCGTGTTCGATATGATGGCATATAACTTGAGTACACATTGTCGTAGGCCGATGAAACCGCGTGCAATAGCTTCGTCTCGTCGAACTACACGAGTGCAATGCGCGAAGTTTGCGTGTGAACAATTTGTCTTCGAGAAAAAGTCGATTATACGAAAAACTCAATCATAGAAGTTGATATTCGTGTTCGATATGATGGCATATAACTTGAGTACACATTTTCGTAGGGCGATGAAACCGCGTGCAATAGCTTTGTCTCGTCGAACTACACGAGTGCAATGCGCGAAGTTTGCGTGTGAACAATTTGTCTTCGAGAAAAAGTCGATTATACATATGCGTTTTTACGACATCGTGGGAATCACTTTTTTTTGGCTGCACCTAGACAAAATCTGGCATCATATTCGGTTTCAGCACGTCGAATAACCAAGGGAATTGATGCGACATCGTTTTCTTTGCGACCACAGCTCACGAAAAACTCAATCATAGAAGTTGATATTCGTGTTCGATATGATGGCATATAACTTGAGTACACATTGTCGTAGGCCGACGAAACCGCGTGCAATAGCTTCGTCTCGTCGAACTACACGAGTGCAATACGCGAAGTTTGCGTGTGAACAATTTGTCTTCGAGAAAAAGTCGATTATACATATGCGTTTTTACGACATCGTGGGAATCACTTTTTTTTGGCTGCACCTAGACAAAATCTGGCATCATATTCGGTCTCAGCACGTCGAATAACCAAGGAAACTGATGCGACATCGTTTTCTTTGCGACCACAGCTTACGAAAAACTCAATCATAGAAGTTGATATTCGTATTCGATATGATGGCATATAACTTGAGTACACATTGTCGTAGGGCGATGAAACCGCGTGCAATAGCTTCGTCTCGTCGAACTACACGAGTGCAATGCGCGAAGTTTGCGTGTGAACAATTTGTCTTCGAGAAAAAGTCAATTATACATATGCGTTTTTACGACATCGTGGGAATCACTTTTTTTGGCTGCACCTAGACAAAATCTGGCATCATATTCGGTTTCAGCACGTCGAATAACCAAGGAAACTGATGCGACATCATTTTCTTTGCGACCACAGCTCACGAAAAACTCAACCATAGAAGTTGATATTCGTGTTCGATATGATGGCATATAACTTGAGTACACATTTTCGTAGGGCGATGAAACCGCGTGCAATAGCTTTGTCTCGTCGAACTACACGAGTGCAATGCGCGAAGTTTGCGTGTGAACAATTTGTCTTCGAGAAAAAGTCGATTATACATATGCGTTTTTACGACATCGTGGGAATCACTTTTTTTTGGCTGCACCTAGACAAAATCTGGCATCATATTCGGTTTCAGCACGTCGAATAACCAAGGGAATTGATGCGACATCGTTTTCTTTGCGACCACAGCTCACGAAAAACTCAATCATAGAAGTTGATATTCGTGTTCGATATGATGGCATATAACTTGAGTACACATTGTCGTAGGCCGATGAAACCGCGTGCAATAGCTTCGTCTCGTCGAACTACACGAGTGCAATGCGCGAAGTTTGCGTGTGAACAATTTGTCTTCGAGAAAAAGTCGATTATACATTAGCGTTTTTACGACATCGTGGGAATCACTTTTTTTTGGCTGCACCTAGACAAAATCTGGCATCATATTCGGTTTCAGCACGTCGAATAACCAAGGAAACTGATGCGACATCATTTTCTTTGCGACCACAGCTCACGAAAAACTCAACCATAGAAGTTGATATTCGTGTTCGATATGATGGCATATAACTTGAGTACACATTGTCGTAGGCCGATGAAACCGCGTGCAATAGCTTCGTCTCGTCGAACTACACGAGTGCAATGTGCGAAGTTTGCGTGTGAACAATTTGTCTTCGAGAAAAAGTCGATTATACATATGCGTTTTTACGACATCGTGGGAATCACTTTTTTTTGGCTGCACCTAGACAAAATCTGGCATCATATTCGGTTTCAGCACGTCGAATAACCAAGGAAACTGATGCGACATCGTTTTCTTTGCGACCACAGCTCACGAAAAACTCAATCATAGAAGTTGATATTCGTGTTCGATATGATGGCATATAACTTGAGTACACATTGTCGTAGGCCGATGAAACCGCGTGCAATAGCTTCGTCTCGTCGAAGTACACGAGTGCAATGCGCGAAGTTTGCGTGTGAACAATTTGTCTTCGAGAAACAGTCGATTATACGAAAAACTCAATCATAGAAGTTGATATTCGTGTTCGATATGATGGCATATAACTTGAGTACACATTTTCGTAGGGCGATGAAACCGCGTGCAATAGCTTTGTCTCGTCGAACTACACGAGTGCAATGCGCGAAGTTTGCGTGTGAACAATTTGTCTTCGAGAAAAAGTCGATTATACATATGCGTTTTTACGACATCGTGGGAATCACTTTTTTTTGGCTGCACCTAGACAAAATCTGGCATCATATTCGGTTTCAGCACGTCGAATAACCAAGGGAATTGATGCGACATCGTTTTCTTTGCGACCACAGCTCACGAAAAACTCAATCATAGAAGTTGATATTCGTGTTCGATATGATGGCATATAACTTGAGTACACATTGTCGTAGGCCGATGAAAGCGTGCAATAGCTTCGTCTCGTCGAACTACACGAGTGCAATGCGCGAAGTTTGCGTGTGAACAATTTGTCTTCGAGAAAAAGTCGATTATACATTAGCGTTCTTACGACATCGTGGGAATCACTTTTTTTTGGCTGCACCTAGACAAAATCTGGCATCATATTCGGTTTCAGCACGTCGAATAACCAAGGAAACTGATGCGACATCGTTTTCTTTGCGACCACAGCTCACGAAAAACTCAATCATAGAAGTTGATATTCGTGTTCGATATGATGGCATATAACTTGAGTACACATTGTCGTAGGCCAATGAAACCGCGTGCACTAGCTTCGTCTCGTCGAACTACACGAGTGCAATGCGCGAAGTTTGCGTGTGAACAATTTGTCTGCGAGAAAAAGTCGATTATACATATGCGTTTTTACGACATCGTGGGAATCACTTTTTTTTGGCTGACACCTAGACAAAATCTGGCATCATATTCGGTTTCAGCACGTCGAATAACCAAGGAAACTGATGCGACATCGTTTTCATTGCGACCACAGCTCACGAAAAACTCAATCATAGAAGTTGATATTCGTGTTCGATATGATGGCATAGAACTTTAGTACACATTGTCGTAGGCCGATGAAACCGCGTGCAATAGCTTCGTCTCGTCTAACTACACGAGTGCAATGCGCGAAGTTTGCGTGTGAACAATTTGTCTTCGAGAAAAAGTCAATTATACATATGCGTTTTTACGACATCGTGGGAATCACTTTTTTTGGCTGCACCTAGACAAAATCTGGCATCATATTCGGTTTCAGCACGTCGAATAACCGAGGAAACTGATGCGACATCGTTTTCTTTGCGACCACAGCTCACGAAAAACTCAATCATAGAAGTTGCTATTCGTGTTCGATATGATGGCATATAACTTGAGTACACATTGTCGTAGGCCGATGAAACCGCGTGCAATAGCCTCGTCTCGTCGAACTACACGAGTGCAATGCGCGAAGTTTGCGTGTGAACAATTTGTCTTCGAGAAAAAGTCGATTATACATATGCGTTTTTACGACATCGTGGGAATCACTTTTTTTTGGCTGCACCTAGACAAAATCTGGCATCATATTCGGTTTCAGCACGTCGAATAACCAAGGAAACTGATGCGACATCGTTTTCTTTGCGACCACAGCTCACGAAAAACTCAATCATAGAAGTTGATATTCGTGTTCGATATGATGGCATATAACTTGAGTACACATTGTCTTAGGCCGATGAAACCGCGTGCAATAGCTTCCTCTCGTCGAACTACACGAGTGCAATGCACGAAGTTTGCGTGTGAACAATTTGTCTTCGAGAAAAAGTCGATTATACATATGCGTTTTTACGACATCGTGGGAATCACTTTTTTTTGGCTGCACCTAGACAAAATCTGGCATCATATTCGGTTTCAGCACGTCGAATAACCAAGGAAACTGATGCGACATCGTTTTCTTTGCGACCACAGCTCACGAAAAACTCAACCATAGAAGTTGATATTCGTGTTCGATATGATGGCATATAACTTGAGTACACATTGTCGTAGGCCGATGAAACCGCGTGCAATAGCTTCGTCTCGTCGAACTACACGAGTGCAATGTGCGAAGTTTGCGTGTGAACAATTTGTCTTCGAGAAAAAGTCGATTATACATATGCGTTTTTACGACATCGTGGGAATCACTTTTTTTTGGCTGCACCTAGACAAAATCTGGCATCATATTCGTCTTCAGCACGTCGAATAACAAAGGAAACTGATGCGACATCGTTTTCTTTGCGACCACAGCTCACGAAAAACTCAATCATAGAAGTTGATATTCGTGTTCGATATGATGGCATAGAACTTTAGTACACATTGTCGTAGGCCGATGAAACCGCGTGCAATAGCTTCGTCTCGTCGAAGTACACGAGTGCAATGCGCGAAGTTTGCGTGTGAACAATTTGTCTTCGAGAAAAAGTCGATTATACGAAAAACTCAATCATAGAAGTTGATATTCGTGTTCGATATGATGGCATATAACTTGAGTACACATTTTCGTAGGGCGATGAAACCGCGTGCAATAGCTTTGTCTCGTCGAACTACACGAGTGCAATGCGCGAAGTTTGCGTGTGAACAATTTGTCTTCGAGAAAAAGTCGATTATACATATGCGTTTTTACGACATCGTGGGAATCACTTTTTTTTGGCTGCACCTAGACAAAATCTGGCATCATATTCGGTTTCAGCACGTCGAATAACCAAGGGAATTGATGCGACATCGTTTTCTTTGCGACCACAGCTCACGAAAAACTCAATCATAGAAGTTGATATTCGTGTTCGATATGATGGCATATAACTTGAGTACACATTGTCGTAGGCCGATGAAACCGCGTGCAATAGCTTCGTCTCGTCGAACTACACGAGTGCAATGCGCGAAGTTTGCGTGTGAACAATTTGTCTTCGAGAAAAAGTCGATTATACATTAGCGTTTTTACGACATCGTGGGAATCACTTTTTTTTGGCTGCACCTAGACAAAATCTGGCATCATATTCGGTTTCAGCACGTCGAATAACCAAGGAAACTGATGCGACATCGTTTTCTTTGCGACCACAGCTCACGAAAAACTCAATCATAGAAGTTGATATTCGTGTTCGATATGATGGCATATAACTTGAGTACACATTGTCGTAGGCCAATGAAACCGCGTGCACTAGCTTCGTCTCGTCGAACTACACGAGTGCAATGCGCGAAGTTTGCGTGTGAACAATTTGTCTGCGAGAAAAAGTCGATTATACATATGCGTTTTTACGACATCGTGGGAATCACTTTTTTTTGGCTGACACCTAGACCAAATCTGGCATCATATTCGGTTTCAGCACGTCGAATAACCAAGGAAACTGATGCGACATCGTTTTCATTGCGACCACAGCTCACGAAAAACTCAATCATAGAAGTTGATATTCGTGTTCGATATGATGGCATAGAACTTTAGTACACATTGTCGTAGGCCGATGAAACCGCGTGCAATAGCTTCGTCTCGTCTAACTACACGAGTGCAATGCGCGAAGTTTGCGTGTGAACAATTTGTCTTCGAGAAAAAGTCAATTATACATATGCGTTTTTACGACATCGTGGGAATCACTTTTTTTGGCTGCACCTAGACAAAATCTGGCATCATATTCGGTTTCAGCACGTCGAATAACCGAGGAAACTGATGCGACATCGTTTTCTTTGCGACCACAGCTCACGAAAAACTCAATCATAGAAGTTGCTATTCGTGTTCGATATGATGGCATATAACTTGAGTACACATTGTCGTAGGCCGATGAAACCGCCTGCAATAGCCTCGTCTCGTCGAACTACACGAGTGCAATGCGCGAAGTTTGCGTGTGAACAATTTGTCTTCGAGAAAAAGTCGATTATACATATGCGTTTTTACGACATCGTGGGAATCACTTTTTTTTGGCTGCACCTAGACAAAATCTGGCATCATATTCGGTTTCAGCACGTCGAATAACCAAGGGAATTGATGCGACATCGTTTTCTTTGCGACCACAGCTCTCGAAAAACTCAATCATAGAAGTTGATATTCGTGTTCGATATGATGGCATATAACTTGAGTACACATTGTCGTAGGCCGATGAAAGCGTGCAATAGCTTCGTCTCGTCGAACTACACGAGTGCAATGCGCGAAGTTTGCGTGTGAACAATTTGTCTTCGAGAAAAAGTCGATTATACATTAGCGTTTTTACGACATCGTGGGAATCACTTTTTTTTGGCTGCACCTAGACAAAATCTGGCATCATATTCGGTTTCAGCACGTCGAATAACCAAGGAAACTGATGCGACATCGTTTTCTTTGCGACCACAGCTCACGAAAAACTCAATCATAGAAGTTGATATTCGTGTTCGATATGATGGCATATAACTTGAGTACACATTGTCGTAGGCCAATGAAACCGCGTGCACTAGCTTCGTCTCGTCGAACTACACGAGTGCAATGCGCGAAGTTTGCGTGTGAACAATTTGTCTGCGAGAAAAAGTCGATTATACATATGCGTTTTTACGACATCGTGGGAATCACTTTTTTTTGGCTGACACCTAGACAAAATCTGGCATCATATTCGGTTTCAGCACGTCGAATAACCAAGGAAACTGATGCGACATCGTTTTCATTGCGACCACAGCTCACGAAAAACTCAATCATAGAAGTTGATATTCGTGTTCGATATGATGGCATAGAACTTTAGTACACATTGTCGTAGGCCGATGAAACCGCGTGCAATAGCTTCGTCTCGTCTAACTACACGAGTGCAATGCGCGAAGTTTGCGTGTGAACAATTTGTCTTCGAGAAAAAGTCAATTATACATATGCGTTTTTACGACATCGTGGGAATCACTTTTTTTGGCTGCACCTAGACAAAATCTGGCATCATATTCGGTTTCAGCACGTCGAATAACCGAGGAAACTGATGCGACATCGTTTTCTTTGCGACCACAGCTCACGAAAAACTCAATCATAGAAGTTGCTATTCGTGTTCGATATGATGGCATATAACTTGAGTACACATTGTCGTAGGCCGATGAAACCGCGTGCAATAGCCTCGTCTCGTCGAACTACACGAGTGCAATGCGCGAAGTTTGCGTGTGAACAATTTGTCTTCGAGAAAAAGTCGATTATACATATGCGTTTTTACGACATCGTGGGAATCACTTTTTTTTGGCTGCACCTAGACAAAATCTGGCATCATATTCGGTTTCAGCACGTCGAATAACCAAGGAAACTGATGCGACATCGTTTTCTTTGCGACCACAGCTCACGAAAAACTCAATCATAGAAGTTGATATTCGTGTTCGATATGATGGCATATAACTTGAGTACACATTGTCGTAGGCCGATGAAAGCGTGCAATAGCTTCGTCTCGTCGAACTACACGAGTGCAATGCGCGAAGTTTGCGTGTGAACAATTTGTCTTCGAGAAAAAGTCGATTATACATTAGCGTTTTTACGACATCGTGGGAATCACTTTTTTTTGGCTGCACCTAGACAAAATCTGGCATCATATTCGGTTTCAGCACGTCGAATAACCAAGGAAACTGATGCGACATCGTTTTCTTTGCGACCACAGCTCACGAAAAACTCAATCATAGAAGTTGATATTCGTGTTCGATATGATGGCATATAACTTGAGTACACATTGTCGTAGGCCAATGAAACCGCGTGCACTAGCTTCGTCTCGTCGAACTACACGAGTGCAATGCGCGAAGTTTGCGTGTGAACAATTTGTCTGCGAGAAAAAGTCGATTATACATATGCGTTTTTACGACATCGTGGGAATCACTTTTTTTTGGCTGACACCTAGACAAAATCTGGCATCATATTCGGTTTCAGCACGTCGAATAACCAAGGAAACTGATGCGACATCGTTTTCATTGCGACCACAGCTCACGAAAAACTCAATCATAGAAGTTGATATTCGTGTTCGATATGATGGCATAGAACTTTAGTACACATTGTCGTAGGCCGATGAAACCGCGTGCAATAGCTTCGTCTCGTCTAACTACACGAGTGCAATGTGCGAAGTTTGCGTGTGAACAATTTGTCTTCGAGAAAAAGTCAATTATACATATGCGTTTTTACGACATCGTGGGAATCACTTTTTTTGGCTGCACCTAGACAAAATCTGGCATCATATTCGGTTTCAGCACGTCGAATAACCGAGGAAACTGATGCGACATCGTTTTCTTTGCGACCACAGCTCACGAAAAACTCAATCATAGAAGTTGCTATTCGTGTTCGATATGATGGCATATAACTTGAGTACACATTGTCGTAGGCCGATGAAACCGCGTGCAATAGCCTCGTCTCGTCGAACTACACGAGTGCAATGCGCGAAGTTTGCGTGTGAACAATTTGTCTTCGAGAAAAAGTCGATTATACATATGCGTTTTTACGACATCGTGGGAATCACTTTTTTTTGGCTGCACCTAGACAAAATCTGGCATCATATTCGGTTTCAGCACGTCGAATAACCAAGGAAACTGATGCGACATCGTTTTCTTTGCGACCACAGCTCACGAAAAACTCAATCATAGAAGTTGATATTCGTGTTCGATATGATGGCATATAACTTGAGTACACATTGTCTTAGGCCGATGAAACCGCGTGCAATAGCTTCCTCTCGTCGAACTACACGAGTGCAATGCACGAAGTTTGCGTGTGAACAATTTGTCTTCGAGAAAAAGTCGCTTATACATATGCGTTTTTACGACATCGTGGGAATCACTTTTTTTTGGCTGCACCTAGACAAAATCTGGCATCATATTCGGTTTCAGCACGTCGAATAACCAAGGAAACTGATGCGACATCGTTTTCTTTGCGACCACAGCTCACGAAAAACTCAACCATAGAAGTTGATATTCGTGTTCGATATGATGGCATATAACTTGAGTACACATTGTCGTAGGCCGATGAAACCGCGTGCAATAGCTTCGTCTCGTCGAACTACACGAGTGCAATGTGCGAAGTTTGCGTGTGAACAATTTGTCTTCGAGAAAAAGTCGATTATACATATGCGTTTTTACGACATCGTGGGAATCACTTTTTTTTGGCTGCACCTAGACAAAATCTGGCATCATATTCGGTTTCAGCACGTCGAATAACAAAGGAAACTGATGCGACATCGTTTTCTTTGCGACCACAGCTCACGAAAAACTCAATCATAGAAGTTGATATTCGTGTTCGATATGATGGCATAGAACTTTAGTACACATTGTCGTAGGCCGATGAAACCGCGTGCAATAGCTTCGTCTCGTCGAACTACACGAGTGCAATGCGCGAAGTTTGCGTGTGAACAATTTGTCTTCGAGAAAAAGTCGATTATACATATGCGTTTTTACGACATCGTGGGAATCACTTTTTTTTGGCTGCACCTAGACAAAATCTGGCATCATATTCGGTTTCAGCACGTCGAATAACCAAGGAAACTGATACGACATCGTTTTCTTTGCGACCACAGCTCACGAAAAACTCAACCATAGAAGTTGATATTCGTGTTCGATATGATGGCATATAACTTGAGTACACATTGTCGTAGGCCGATGAAACCGCGTGCAATAGCTTCGTCTCGTCGAACTACACGAGTGCAATGTGCGAAGTTTGCGTGTGAACAATTTGTCTTCGAGAAAAAGTCGATTATACATATGCGTTTTTACGACATCGTGGGAATCACTTTTTTTTGGCTGCACCTAGACAAAATCTGGCATCATATTCGTCTTCAGCACGTCGAATAACAAAGGAAACTGATGCGACATCGTTTTCTTTGCGACCACAGCTCACGAAAAACTCAATCATAGAAGTTGATATTCGTGTTCGATATGATGGCATAGAACTTTAGTACACATTGTCGTAGGCCGATGAAACCGCGTGCAATAGCTTCGTCTCGTCGAAGTACACGAGTGCAA
Source organism: Diachasmimorpha longicaudata (assembly GCF_034640455.1). NCBI lineage: Eukaryota > Metazoa > Arthropoda > Insecta > Hymenoptera > Braconidae > Diachasmimorpha > Diachasmimorpha longicaudata. The sequence continues at coordinate 1,617,146 of NC_087239.1, read as the reverse complement.
TGCGCGAAGTTTGCGTGTGAACAATTTGTCTTCGAGAAAAAGTCGATTATACGAAAAACTCAATCATAGAAGTTGATATTCGTGTTCGATATGATGGCATATAACTTGAGTACACATTTTCGTAGGGCGATGAAACCGCGTGCAATAGCTTTGTCTCGTCGAACTACACGAGTGCAATGCGCGAAGTTTGCGTGTGAACAATTTGTCTTCGAGAAAAAGTCGATTATACATATGCGTTTTTACGACATCGTGGGAATCACTTTTTTTTGGCTGCACCTAGACAAAATCTGGCATCATATTCGGTTTCAGCACGTCGAATAACCAAGGGAATTGATGCGACATCGTTTTCTTTGCGACCACAGCTCACGAAAAACTCAATCATAGAAGTTGATATTCGTGTTCGATATGATGGCATATAACTTGAGTACACATTGTCGTAGGCCGATGAAACCGCGTGCAATAGCCTCGTCTCGTCGAACTACACGAGTGCAATGCGCGAAGTTTGCGTGTGAACAATTTGTCTTCGAGAAAAAGTCGATTATACATATGCGTTTTTACGACATCGTGGGAATCACTTTTTTTTGGCTGCACCTAGACAAAATCTGGCATCATATTCGGTTTCAGCACGTCGAATAACCAAGGAAACTGATGCGACATCGTTTTCTTTGCGACCACAGCTCACGAAAAACTCAATCATAGAAGTTGATATTCGTGTTCGATATGATGGCATATAACTTGAGTACACATTGTCGTAGGCCGATGAAAGCGTGCAATAGCTTCGTCTCGTCGAACTACACGAGTGCAATGCGCGAAGTTTGCGTGTGAACAATTTGTCTTCGAGAAAAAGTCGATTATACATTAGCGTTTTTACGACATCGTGGGAATCACTTTTTTTTGGCTGCACCTAGACAAAATCTGGCATCATATTCGGTTTCAGCACGTCGAATAACCAAGGAAACTGATGCGACATCGTTTTCTTTGCGACCACAGCTCACGAAAAACTCAATCATAGAAGTTGATATTCGTGTTCGATATGATGGCATATAACTTGAGTACACATTGTCGTAGGCCAATGAAACCGCGTGCACTAGCTTCGTCTCGTCGAACTACACGAGTGCAATGCGCGAAGTTTGCGTGTGAACAATTTGTCTGCGAGAAAAAGTCGATTATACATATGCGTTTTTACGACATCGTGGGAATCACTTTTTTTTGGCTGACACCTAGACAAAATCTGGCATCATATTCGGTTTCAGCACGTCGAATAACCAAGGAAACTGATGCGACATCGTTTTCATTGCGACCACAGCTCACGAAAAACTCAATCATAGAAGTTGATATTCGTGTTCGATATGATGGCATAGAACTTTAGTACACATTGTCGTAGGCCGATGAAACCGCGTGCAATAGCTTCGTCTCGTCTAACTACACGAGTGCAATGTGCGAAGTTTGCGTGTGAACAATTTGTCTTCGAGAAAAAGTCAATTATACATATGCGTTTTTACGACATCGTGGGAATCACTTTTTTTGGCTGCACCTAGACAAAATCTGGCATCATATTCGGTTTCAGCACGTCGAATAACCGAGGAAACTGATGCGACATCGTTTTCTTTGCGACCACAGCTCACGAAAAACTCAATCATAGAAGTTGCTATTCGTGTTCGATATGATGGCATATAACTTGAGTACACATTGTCGTAGGCCGATGAAACCGCGTGCAATAGCCTCGTCTCGTCGAACTACACGAGTGCAATGCGCGAAGTTTGCGTGTGAACAATTTGTCTTCGAGAAAAAGTCGATTATACATATGCGTTTTTACGACATCGTGGGAATCACTTTTTTTTGGCTGCACCTAGACAAAATCTGGCATCATATTCGGTTTCAGCACGTCGAATAACCAAGGAAACTGATGCGACATCGTTTTCTTTGCGACCACAGCTCACGAAAAACTCAATCATAGAAGTTGATATTCGTGTTCGATATGATGGCATATAACTTGAGTACACATTGTCTTAGGCCGATGAAACCGCGTGCAATAGCTTCCTCTCGTCGAACTACACGAGTGCAATGCACGAAGTTTGCGTGTGAACAATTTGTCTTCGAGAAAAAGTCGCTTATACATATGCGTTTTTACGACATCGTGGGAATCACTTTTTTTTGGCTGCACCTAGACAAAATCTGGCATCATATTCGGTTTCAGCACGTCGAATAACCAAGGAAACTGATGCGACATCGTTTTCTTTGCGACCACAGCTCACGAAAAACTCAACCATAGAAGTTGATATTCGTGTTCGATATGATGGCATATAACTTGAGTACACATTGTCGTAGGCCGATGAAACCGCGTGCAATAGCTTCGTCTCGTCGAACTACACGAGTGCAATGTGCGAAGTTTGCGTGTGAACAATTTGTCTTCGAGAAAAAGTCGATTATACATATGCGTTTTTACGACATCGTGGGAATCACTTTTTTTTGGCTGCACCTAGACAAAATCTGGCATCATATTCGGTTTCAGCACGTCGAATAACAAAGGAAACTGATGCGACATCGTTTTCTTTGCGACCACAGCTCACGAAAAACTCAATCATAGAAGTTGATATTCGTGTTCGATATGATGGCATAGAACTTTAGTACACATTGTCGTAGGCCGATGAAACCGCGTGCAATAGCTTCGTCTCGTCGAACTACACGAGTGCAATGCGCGAAGTTTGCGTGTGAACAATTTGTCTTCGAGAAAAAGTCGATTATACATATGCGTTTTTACGACATCGTGGGAATCACTTTTTTTTGGCTGCACCTAGACAAAATCTGGCATCATATTCGGTTTCAGCACGTCGAATAACCAAGGAAACTGATACGACATCGTTTTCTTTGCGACCACAGCTCACGAAAAACTCAACCATAGAAGTTGATATTCGTGTTCGATATGATGGCATATAACTTGAGTACACATTGTCGTAGGCCGATGAAACCGCGTGCAATAGCTTCGTCTCGTCGAACTACACGAGTGCAATGTGCGAAGTTTGCGTGTGAACAATTTGTCTTCGAGAAAAAGTCGATTATACATATGCGTTTTTACGACATCGTGGGAATCACTTTTTTTTGGCTGCACCTAGACAAAATCTGGCATCATATTCGTCTTCAGCACGTCGAATAACAAAGGAAACTGATGCGACATCGTTTTCTTTGCGACCACAGCTCACGAAAAACTCAATCATAGAAGTTGATATTCGTGTTCGATATGATGGCATAGAACTTTAGTACACATTGTCGTAGGCCGATGAAACCGCGTGCAATAGCTTCGTCTCGTCGAAGTACACGAGTGCAATGCGCGAAGTTTGCGTGTGAACAATTTGTCTTCGAGAAAAAGTCGATTATACGAAAAACTCAATCATAGAAGTTGATATTCGTGTTCGATATGATGGCATATAACTTGAGTACACATTTTCGTAGGGCGATGAAACCGCGTGCAATAGCTTTGTCTCGTCGAACTACACGAGTGCAATGCGCGAAGTTTGCGTGTGAACAATTTGTCTTCGAGAAAAAGTCGATTATACATATGCGTTTTTACGACATCGTGGGAATCACTTTTTTTTGGCTGCACCTAGACAAAATCTGGCATCATATTCGGTTTCAGCACGTCGAATAACCAAGGGAATTGATGCGACATCGTTTTCTTTGCGACCACAGCTCACGAAAAACTCAATCATAGAAGTTGATATTCGTGTTCGATATGATGGCATATAACTTGAGTACACATTGTCGTAGGCCGATGAAACCGCGTGCAATAGCTTCGTCTCGTCGAACTACACGAGTGCAATGCGCGAAGTTTGCGTGTGAACAATTTGTCTTCGAGAAAAAGTCGATTATACATTAGCGTTTTTACGACATCGTGGGAATCACTTTTTTTTGGCTGCACCTAGACAAAATCTGGCATCATATTCGGTTTCAGCACGTCGAATAACCAAGGAAACTGATGCGACATCGTTTTCTTTGCGACCACAGCTCACGAAAAACTCAATCATAGAAGTTGATATTCGTGTTCGATATGATGGCATATAACTTGAGTACACATTGTCGTAGGCCAATGAAACCGCGTGCACTAGCTTCGTCTCGTCGAACTACACGAGTGCAATGCGCGAAGTTTGCGTGTGAACAATTTGTCTGCGAGAAAAAGTCGATTATACATATGCGTTTTTACGACATCGTGGGAATCACTTTTTTTTGGCTGACACCTAGACCAAATCTGGCATCATATTCGGTTTCAGCACGTCGAATAACCAAGGAAACTGATGCGACATCGTTTTCATTGCGACCACAGCTCACGAAAAACTCAATCATAGAAGTTGATATTCGTGTTCGATATGATGGCATAGAACTTTAGTACACATTGTCGTAGGCCGATGAAACCGCGTGCAATAGCTTCGTCTCGTCTAACTACACGAGTGCAATGCGCGAAGTTTGCGTGTGAACAATTTGTCTTCGAGAAAAAGTCAATTATACATATGCGTTTTTACGACATCGTGGGAATCACTTTTTTTGGCTGCACCTAGACAAAATCTGGCATCATATTCGGTTTCAGCACGTCGAATAACCGAGGAAACTGATGCGACATCGTTTTCTTTGCGACCACAGCTCACGAAAAACTCAATCATAGAAGTTGCTATTCGTGTTCGATATGATGGCATATAACTTGAGTACACATTGTCGTAGGCCGATGAAACCGCCTGCAATAGCCTCGTCTCGTCGAACTACACGAGTGCAATGCGCGAAGTTTGCGTGTGAACAATTTGTCTTCGAGAAAAAGTCGATTATACATATGCGTTTTTACGACATCGTGGGAATCACTTTTTTTTGGCTGCACCTAGACAAAATCTGGCATCATATTCGGTTTCAGCACGTCGAATAACCAAGGGAATTGATGCGACATCGTTTTCTTTGCGACCACAGCTCACGAAAAACTCAATCATAGAAGTTGATATTCGTGTTCGATATGATGGCATATAACTTGAGTACACATTGTCGTAGGCCGATGAAAGCGTGCAATAGCTTCGTCTCGTCGAACTACACGAGTGCAATGCGCGAAGTTTGCGTGTGAACAATTTGTCTTCGAGAAAAAGTCGATTATACATTAGCGTTTTTACGACATCGTGGGAATCACTTTTTTTTGGCTGCACCTAGACAAAATCTGGCATCATATTCGGTTTCAGCACGTCGAATAACCAAGGAAACTGATGCGACATCGTTTTCTTTGCGACCACAGCTCACGAAAAACTCAATCATAGAAGTTGATATTCGTGTTCGATATGATGGCATATAACTTGAGTACACATTGTCGTAGGCCAATGAAACCGCGTGCACTAGCTTCGTCTCGTCGAACTACACGAGTGCAATGCGCGAAGTTTGCGTGTGAACAATTTGTCTGCGAGAAAAAGTCGATTATACATATGCGTTTTTACGACATCGTGGGAATCACTTTTTTTTGGCTGACACCTAGACAAAATCTGGCATCATATTCGGTTTCAGCACGTCGAATAACCAAGGAAACTGATGCGACATCGTTTTCATTGCGACCACAGCTCACGAAAAACTCAATCATAGAAGTTGATATTCGTGTTCGATATGATGGCATAGAACTTTAGTACACATTGTCGTAGGCCGATGAAACCGCGTGCAATAGCTTCGTCTCGTCTAACTACACGAGTGCAATGCGCGAAGTTTGCGTGTGAACAATTTGTCTTCGAGAAAAAGTCAATTATACATATGCGTTTTTACGACATCGTGGGAATCACTTTTTTTGGCTGCACCTAGACAAAATCTGGCATCATATTCGGTTTCAGCACGTCGAATAACCGAGGAAACTGATGCGACATCGTTTTCTTTGCGACCACAGCTCACGAAAAACTCAATCATAGAAGTTGCTATTCGTGTTCGATATGATGGCATATAACTTGAGTACACATTGTCGTAGGCCGATGAAACCGCGTGCAATAGCCTCGTCTCGTCGAACTACACGAGTGCAATGCGCGAAGTTTGCGTGTGAACAATTTGTCTTCGAGAAAAAGTCGATTATACATATGCGTTTTTACGACATCGTGGGAATCACTTTTTTTTGGCTGCACCTAGACAAAATCTGGCATCATATTCGGTTTCAGCACGTCGAATAACCAAGGAAACTGATGCGACATCGTTTTCTTTGCGACCACAGCTCACGAAAAACTCAATCATAGAAGTTGATATTCGTGTTCGATATGATGGCATATAACTTGAGTACACATTGTCTTAGGCCGATGAAACCGCGTGCAATAGCTTCCTCTCGTCGAACTACACGAGTGCAATGCACGAAGTTTGCGTGTGAACAATTTGTCTTCGAGAAAAAGTCGATTATACATATGCGTTTTTACGACATCGTGGGAATCACTTTTTTTTGGCTGCACCTAGACAAAATCTGGCATCATATTCGGTTTCAGCACGTCGAATAACCAAGGAAACTGATGCGACATCGTTTTCTTTGCGACCACAGCTCACGAAAAACTCAACCATAGAAGTTGATATTCGTGTTCGATATGATGGCATATAACTTGAGTACACATTGTCGTAGGCCGATGAAACCGCGTGCAATAGCTTCGTCTCGTCGAACTACACGAGTGCAATGTGCGAAGTTTGCGTGTGAACAATTTGTCTTCGAGAAAAAGTCGATTATACATATGCGTTTTTACGACATCGTGGGAATCACTTTTTTTTGGCTGCACCTAGACAAAATCTGGCATCATATTCGGTTTCAGCACGTCGAATAACAAAGGAAACTGATGCGACATCGTTTTCTTTGCGATCACAGCTCACGAAAAACTCAATCATAGAAGTTGATATTCGTGTTCGATATGATGGCATAGAACTTTAGTACACATTGTCGTAGGCCGATGAAACCGCGTGCAATAGCTTCGTCTCGTCGAACTACACGAGTGCAATGCGCGAAGTTTGCGTGTGAACAATTTGTCTTCGAGAAAAAGTCGATTATACATATGCGTTTTTACGACATCGTGGGAATCACTTTTTTTTGGCTGCACCTAGACAAAATCTGGCATCATATTCGGTTTCAGCACGTCGAATAACCAAGGAAACTGATACGACATCGTTTTCTTTGCGACCACAGCTCACGAAAAACTCAACCATAGAAGTTGATATTCGTGTTCGATATGATGGCATATAACTTGAGTACACATTGTCGTAGGCCGATGAAACCGCGTGCAATAGCTTCGTCTCGTCGAACTACACGAGTGCAATGTGCGAAGTTTGCGTGTGAACAATTTGTCTTCGAGAAAAAGTCGATTATACATATGCGTTTTTACGACATCGTGGGAATCACTTTTTTTTGGCTGCACCTAGACAAAATCTGGCATCATATTCGTCTTCAGCACGTCGAATAACAAAGGAAACTGATGCGACATCGTTTTCTTTGCGACCACAGCTCACGAAAAACTCAATCATAGAAGTTGATATTCGTGTTCGATATGATGGCATAGAAATTTAGTACACATTGTCGTAGGCCGATGAAACCGCGTGCAATAGCTTCGTCTCGTCGAAGTACACGAGTGCAATGCGCGAAGTTTGCGTGTGAACAATTTGTCTTCGAGAAAAAGTCGATTATACGAAAAACTCAATCATAGAAGTTGATATTCGTGTTCGATATGATGGCATATAACTTGAGTACACATTTTCGTAGGGCGATGAAACCGCGTGCAATAGCTTTGTCTCGTCGAACTACACGAGTGCAATGCGCGAAGTTTGCGTGTGAACAATTTGTCTTCGAGAAAAAGTCGATTATACATATGCGTTTTTACGACATCGTGGGAATCACTTTTTTTTGGCTGCACCTAGACAAAATCTGGCATCATATTCGGTTTCAGCACGTCGAATAACCAAGGGAATTGATGCGACATCGTTTTCTTTGCGACCACAGCTCACGAAAAACTCAATCATAGAAGTTGATATTCGTGTTCGATATGATGGCATATAACTTGAGTACACATTGTCGTAGGCCGATGAAACCGCGTGCAATAGCTTCGTCTCGTCGAACTACACGAGTGCAATGCGCGAAGTTTGCGTGTGAACAATTTGTCTTCGAGAAAAAGTCGATTATACATTAGCGTTTTTACGACATCGTGGGAATCACTTTTTTTTGGCTGCACCTAGACAAAATCTGGCATCATATTCGGTTTCAGCACGTCGAATAACCAAGGAAACTGATGCGACATCGTTTTCTTTGCGACCACAGCTCACGAAAAACTCAATCATAGAAGTTGATATTCGTGTTCGATATGATGGCATATAACTTGAGTACACATTGTCGTAGGCCAATGAAACCGCGTGCACTAGCTTCGTCTCGTCGAACTACACGAGTGCAATGCGCGAAGTTTGCGTGTGAACAATTTGTCTGCGAGAAAAAGTCGATTATACATATGCGTTTTTACGACATCGTGGGAATCACTTTTTTTTGGCTGACACCTAGACCAAATCTGGCATCATATTCGGTTTCAGCACGTCGAATAACCAAGGAAACTGATGCGACATCGTTTTCATTGCGACCACAGCTCACGAAAAACTCAATCATAGAAGTTGATATTCGTGTTCGATATGATGGCATAGAACTTTAGTACACATTGTCGTAGGCCGATGAAACCGCGTGCAATAGCTTCGTCTCGTCTAACTACACGAGTGCAATGCGCGAAGTTTGCGTGTGAACAATTTGTCTTCGAGAAAAAGTCAATTATACATATGCGTTTTTACGACATCGTGGGAATCACTTTTTTTGGCTGCACCTAGACAAAATCTGGCATCATATTCGGTTTCAGCACGTCGAATAACCGAGGAAACTGATGCGACATCGTTTTCTTTGCGACCACAGCTCACGAAAAACTCAATCATAGAAGTTGCTATTCGTGTTCGATATGATGGCATATAACTTGAGTACACATTGTCGTAGGCCGATGAAACCGCGTGCAATAGCCTCGTCTCGTCGAACTACACGAGTGCAATGCGCGAAGTTTGCGTGTGAACAATTTGTCTTCGAGAAAAAGTCGATTATACATATGCGTTTTTACGACATCGTGGGAATCACTTTTTTTTGGCTGCACCTAGACAAAATCTGGCATCATATTCGGTTTCAGCACGTCGAATAACCAAGGAAACTGATGCGACATCGTTTTCTTTGCGACCACAGCTCACGAAAAACTCAATCATAGAAGTTGATATTCGTGTTCGATATGATGGCATATAACTTGAGTACACATTGTCTTAGGCCGATGAAACCGCGTGCAATAGCTTCCTCTCGTCGAACTACACGAGTGCAATGCACGAAGTTTGCGTGTGAACAATTTGTCTTCGAGAAAAAGTCGATTATACATATGCGTTTTTACGACATCGTGGGAATCATTTTTTTTGGCTGCACCTAGACAAAATCTGGCATCATATTCGGTTTCAGCACGTCGAATAACCAAGGAAACTGATGCGACATCGTTTTCTTTGCGACCACAGCTCACGAAAAACTCAACCATAGAAGTTGATATTCGTGTTCGATATGATGGCATATAACTTGAGTACACATTGTCGTAGGCCGATGAAACCGCGTGCAATAGCTTCGTCTCGTCGAACTACACGAGTGCAATGTGCGAAGTTTGCGTGTGAACAATTTGTCTTCGAGAAAAAGTCGATTATACATATGCGTTTTTACGACATCGTGGGAATCACTTTTTTTTGGCTGCACCTAGACAAAATCTGGCATCATATTCGGTTTCAGCACGTCGAATAACAAAGGAAACTGATGCGACATCGTTTTCTTTGCGACCACAGCTCACGAAAAACTCAATCATAGAAGTTGATATTCGTGTTCGATATGATGGCATAGAACTTTAGTACACATTGTCGTAGGCCGATGAAACCGCGTGCAATAGCTTCGTCTCGTCGAACTACACGAGTGCAATGCGCGAAGTTTGCGTGTGAACAATTTGTCTTCGAGAAAAAGTCGATTATACATATGCGTTTTTACGACATCGTGGGAATCACTTTTTTTTGGCTGCACCTAGACAAAATCTGGCATCATATTCGGTTTCAGCACGTCGAATAACCAAGGAAACTGATACGACATCGTTTTCTTTGCGACCACAGCTCACGAAAAACTCAACCATAGAAGTTGATATTCGTGTTCGATATGATGGCATATAACTTGAGTACACATTGTCGTAGGCCGATGAAACCGCGTGCAATAGCTTCGTCTCGTCGAACTACACGAGTGCAATGTGCGAAGTTTGCGTGTGAACAATTTGTCTTCGAGAAAAAGTCGATTATACATATGCGTTTTTACGACATCGTGGGAATCACTTTTTTTTGGCTGCACCTAGACAAAATCTGGCATCATATTCGTCTTCAGCACGTCGAATAACAAAGGAAACTGATGCGACATCGTTTTCTTTGCGACCACAGCTCACGAAAAACTCAATCATAGAAGTTGATATTCGTGTTCGATATGATGGCATAGAACTTTAGTACACATTGTCGTAGGCCGATGAAACCGCGTGCAATAGCTTCGTCTCGTCGAAGTACACGAGTGCAATGCGCGAAGTTTGCGTGTGAACAATTTGTCTTCGAGAAAAAGTCGATTATACGAAAAACTCAATCATAGAAGTTGATATTCGTGTTCGATATGATGGCATATAACTTGAGTACACATTTTCGTAGGGCGATGAAACCGCGTGCAATAGCTTTGTCTCGTCGAACTACACGAGTGCAATGCGCGAAGTTTGCGTGTGAACAATTTGTCTTCGAGAAAAAGTCGATTATACATATGCGTTTTTACGACTTCGTGGGAATCACTTTTTTTTGGCTGCACCTAGACAAAATCTGGCATCATATTCGGTTTCAGCACGTCGAATAACCAAGGGAATTGATGCGACATCGTTTTCTTTGCGACCACAGCTCACGAAAAACTCAATCATAGAAGTTGATATTCGTGTTCGATATGATGGCATATAACTTGAGTACACATTGTCGTAGGCCGATGAAACCGCGTGCAATAGCTTCGTCTCGTCGAACTACACGAGTGCAATGCGCGAAGTTTGAGTGTGAACAATTTGTCTTCGAGAAAAAGTCGATTATACGAAAAACTCAATCATAGAAGTTGATATTCGTGTTCGATATGATGGCATATAACTTGAGTACACATTTTCGTAGGGCGATGAAACCGCGTGCAATAGCTTTGTCTCGTCGAACTACACGAGTGCAATGCGCAAAGTTTGCGTGTGAACAATTTGTCTTCGAGAAAAAGTCGATTATACATATGCGTTTTTACGACATCGTGGGAATCACTTTTTTTTGGCTGCACCTAGACAAAATCTGGCATCATATTCGGTTTCAGCACGTCGAATAACCAAGGGAATTGATGCGACATCGTTTTCTTTGCGACCACAGCTCACGAAAAACTCAATCATAGAAGTTGATATTCGTGTTCGATATGATGGCATATAACTTGAGTACACATTGTCGTAGGCCGATGAAACCGCGTGCAATAGCTTCGTCTCGTCGAACTACACGAGTGCAATACGCGAAGTTTGCGTGTGAACAATTTGTCTTCGAGAAAAAGTCGATTATACATATGCGTTTTTACGACATCGTTGGAATCACTTTTTTTTGGCTGCACCTAGACAAAATCTGGCATCATATTCGGTCTCAGCACGTCGAATAACCAAGGAAACTGATGCGACATCGTTTTCTTTGCGACCACAGCTTACGAAAAACTCAATCATAGAAGTTGATATTCGTATTCGATATGATGGCATATAACTTGAGTACACATTGTCGTAGGGCGATGAAACCGCGTGCAATAGCTTCGTCTCGTCGAACTACACGAGTGCAATGCGCGAAGTTTGCGTGTGAACAATTTGTCTTCGAGAAAAAGTCAATTATACATATGCGTTTTTACGACATCGTGGGAATCACTTTTTTTTGGCTGCACCTAGACAAAATCTGGCATCATATTCGGTTTCAGCACGTCGAATAACCAAGGAAACTGATGCGACATCGTTTTCTTTGCGACCACAGCTCACGAAAAACTCAATCATAGAAGTTGATATTCGTGTTCGATATGATGGCATATAACTTGAGTACACATTGTCTTAGGCCGATGAAACCGCGTGCAATAGCTTCGTCTCGTCGAACTACACGAGTGCAATGCGCGAAGTTTGCGTGTGAACAATTTGTCTTCGAGAAAAAGTCGATTATACATTAGCGTTTTTACGACATCGTGGGAATCACTTTTTTTTGGCTGCACCTAGACAAAATCTGGCATCATATTCGGTTTCAGCACGTCGAATAACCAAGGAAACTGATGCGACATCATTTTCTTTGCGACCACAGCTCACGAAAAACTCAACCATAGAAGTTGATATTCGTGTTCGATATGATGGCATATAACTTGAGTACACATTGTCGTAGGCCGATGAAACCGCGTGCAATAGCTTCGTCTCGTCGAACTACACGAGTGCAATGTGCGAAGTTTGCGTGTGAACAATTTGTCTTCGAGAAAAAGTCGATTATACATATGCGTTTTTACGACATCGTGGGAATCACTTTTTTTTGGCTGCACCTAGACAAAATCTGGCATCATATTCGGTTTCAGCACGTCGAATAACCAAGGAAACTGATGCGACATCGTTTTCTTTGCGACCACAGCTCACGAATAACTCAATCATAGAAGTTGATATTCGTGTTCGATATGATGGCATAGAACTTTAGTACACATTGTCGTAGGCCGATGAAACCGCGTGCAATAGCTTCGTCTCGTCGAAGTACGCCGAGTGCAATGCGCGAAGTTTGCGTGTGAACAATTTGTCTTCGAGAAACAGTCGATTATACGAAAAACTCAATCATAGAAGTTGATATTCGTGTTCGATATGATGGCATATAACTTGAGTACACATTTTCGTAGGGCGATGAAACCGCGTGCACTAGCTTCGTCTCGTCGAACTACACGAGTGCAATGCGCGAAGTTTGCGTGTGAACAATTTGTCTGCGAGAAAAAGTCGATTATACATATGCGTTTTTACGACATCGTGGGAATCACTTTTTTTTGGCTGACACCTAGACAAAATCTGGCATCATATTCGGTTTCAGCACGTCGAATAACCAAGGAAACTGATGCGACATCGTTTTCTTTGCGACCACAGCTCACGAAAAACTCAATCATAGAAGTTGATATTCGTGTTCGATATGATGGCATAGAACTTTAGTACACATTGTCGTAGGCCGATGAAACCGCGTGCAATAGCTTCGTCTCGTCGAACTACACGAGTGCAATGCGCGAAGTTTGCGTGTGAACAATTTGTCTTCGAGAAAAAGTCAATTATACATATGCGTTTTTACGACATCGTGGGAATCACTTTTTTTGGCTGCACCTAGACAAAATCTGGCATCATATTCGGTTTCAGCACGTCGAATAACCAAGGAAACTGATGCGACATCGTTTTCTTTGCGACCACAGCTCACGAAAAACTCATTCATAGAAGTTGATATTCGTGTTCGATATGATGGCATATAACTTGAGTACACATTGTCGTAGGCCGATGAAACCGCGTGCAATAGCTTCGTCTCGTCGAACTACACGAGTGCAATGCGCGAAGTTTGCGTGTGAATAATTTGTCTTCGAGAAAAAGTCGATTATACATTAGCGTTTTTACGACATCGTGGGAATCACTTTTTTTTGGCTGCACCTAGACAAAATCTGGCATCATATTCGGTCTCAGCACGTCGAATAACCAAGGAAACTGATGTGACATCGTTTTCTTTGCGACCACAGCTCACGAAAAACTCAATCATAGAAGTTGATATTCGTGTTCGATATGATGGCATATAACTTGAGTACACATTGTCGTAGGCCGATGAAACCGCGTGCAATAGCCTCGTCTCGTCGAACTACACGAGTGCAATGCGCGAAGTTTGCGTGTGAACAATTTGTCTTCGAGAAAAAGTCGATTATACATATGCGTTTTTACGACATCGTGGGAATCACTTTTTTTTGGCTGCACCTAGACAAAATCTGGCATCATATTCAGTTTCAGCACGTCGAATAACCAAGGAAACTGATGCGACATCGTTTTCTTTGCGACCACAGCTCACGAAAAACTCAATCATAGAAGTTGATATTCGTGTTCGATATGATGGCATATAACTTGAGTACACATTGTCTTAGGCCGATGAAACCGCGTGCAATAGCTTCGTCTCGTCGAACTACACGAGTGCAATGCACGAAGTTTGCGTGTGAACAATTTGTCTTCGAGAAAAAGTCGATTATACATATGCGTTTTTACGACATCGTGGGAATCACTTTTTTTTGGCTGCACCTAGACAAAATCTGGCATCATATTCGGTTTCAGCACGTCGAATAACCAAGGAAACTGATGCGACATCGTTTTCTTTGCGACCACAGCTCACGAAAAACTCAACCATAGAAGTTGATATTCGTGTTCGATATGATGGCATATAACTTGAGTACACATTGTCGTAGGCCGATGAAATCGCGTGCAATAGCTTCGTCTCGTCGAACTACACGAGTGCAATGTGCGAAGTTTGCGTGTGAACAATTTGTCTTCGAGAAAAAGTCGATTATACATATGCGTTTTTACGACATCGTGGGAATCACTTTTTTTTGGCTGCACCTAGACAAAATCTGGCATCATATTCGGTTTCAGCACGTCGAATAACAAAGGAAACTGATGCGACATCGTTTTCTTTGCGACCACAGCTCACGAAAAACTCAATCATAGAAGTTGATATTCGTGTTCGATATGATGGCATAGAACTTTAGTACACATTGTCGTAGGCCGATGAAACCGCGTGCAATAGCTTCGTCTCGTCGAACTACACGAGTGCAATGCGCGAAGTTTGCGTGTGAACAATTTGTCTTCGAGAAAAAGTCGATTATACATATGCGTTTTTACGACATCGTGGGAATCACTTTTTTTTGGCTGCACCTAGACAAAATCTGGCATCATATTCGGTTTCAGCACGTCGAATAACCAAGGGAATTGATGCGACATCGTTTTCTTTGCGACCACAGCTCACGAAAAACTCAATCATAGAAGTTGATATTCGTGTTCGATATGATGGCATATAACTTGAGTACACATTGTCGTAGGCCGATGAAACCGCGTGCAATAGCTTCGTCTCGTCGAACTACACGAGTGCAATGCGCGAAGTTTGCGTGTGAATAATTTGTCTTCGAGAAAAAGTCGATTATACATATGCGTTTTTACGACATCGTGGGAATCACTTTTTTTTGGCTGCACCTAGACAAAATCTGGCATCATATTCGGTTTCAGCACGTCGAATAACCAAGGGAATTGATGCGACATCGTTTTCTTTGCGACCACAGCTCACGAAAAACTCAATCATAGAAGTTGATATTCGTGTTCGATATGATGGCATATAACTTGAGTACACATTGTCGTAGGCCGATGAAACCGCGTGCAATAGCTTCGTCTCGTCGAACTACACGAGTGCAATGCGCGAAGTTTGCGTGTGAACAATTTGTCTTCGAGAAAAAGTCGATTATACATATGCGTTTTTACGACATCGTGGGAATCACTTTTTTTTGGCTGCACCTAGACAAAATCTGGCATCATATTCGGTCTCAGCACGTCGAATAACCAAGGAAACTGATGCGACATCGTTTTCTTTGCGACCACAGCTTACGAAAAACTCAATCATAGAAGTTGATATTCGTATTCGATATGATGGCATATAACTTGAGTACACATTGTCGTAGGGCGTTGAAACCGCGTGCAATTGCTTCGTCTCGTCGAACTACACGAGTGCAATGCGCGAAGTTTGCGTGTGAACAATTTGTCTTCGAGAAAAAGTCAATTATACATATGCGTTTTTACGACATCGTGGGAATCACTTTTTTTTGGCTGCACCTAGACAAAATCTGGCATCATATTCGGTTTCAGCACGTCGAATAACCAAGGAAACTGATGCGACATCGTTTTCTTTGCGACCACAGCTCACGAAAAACTCAATCATAGAAGTTGATATTCGTGTTCGATATGATGGCATATAACTTGAGTACACATTGTCGTAGGCCGATGAAACCGCGTGCAATAGCTTCGTCTCGTCGAACTACACGAGTGCAATGCGCGAAGTTTGCGTGTGAACAATTTGTCTTCGAGAAAAAGTCGATTATACATTAGCGTTTTTACGACATCGTGGGAATCACTTTTTTTTGGCTGCACCTAGACAAAATCTGGCATCATATTCGGTCTCAGCACGTCGAATAACCAAGAAAACTGATGCGACATCGTTTTCTTTGCGACCACAGCTCACGAAAAACTCAATCATAGAAGTTGATATTCGTGTTCGATATGATGGCATATAACTTGAGTACACATTTTCGTAGGGCGATGAAACCGCGTGCAATAGCTTTGTCTCGTCGAACTACACGAGTGCAATGCGCGAAGTTTGCGTGTGAACAATTTGTCTTCGAGAAAAAGTCGATTATACATTAGCGTTTTTACGACATCGTGGGAATCACTTTTTTTTGGCTGCACCTAGACAAAATCTGGCATCATATTCGGTCTCAGCACGTCGAATAACCAAGGAAACTGATGTGACATCGTTTTCTTTGCGACCACAGCTCACGAAAAACTCAATCATAGAAGTTGATATTCGTGTTCGATATGATGGCATATAACTTGAGTACACATTGTCGTAGGCCGATGAAACCGCGTGCAATAGCCTCGTCTCGTCGAACTACACGAGTGCAATGCGCGAAGTTTGCGTGTGAACAATTTGTCTACGAGAAAAAGTCGATTATACATATGCGTTTTTACGACATCGTGGGAATCACTTTTTTTTGGCTGCACCTAGACAAAATCTGGCATCATATTCGGTTTCAGCACGTCGAATAACCAAGGAAACTGATGCGACATCGTTTTCTTTACGACCACAGCTCACGAAAAACTCAATCATAGGAGTTGATATTCGTGTTCGATATGATGGCATATAACTTGAGTACACATTGTCGTAGGCCGATGAAACCGCGTGCAATAGCTTCGTCTCGTCGAACTACACGAGTGCAATGCGCGAAGTTTGCGTGTGAACAATTTGTCTTCGAGAAAAAGTCGATTATACATATGCGTTTTTACGACATCGTGGGAATCACTTTTTTTTGGCTGCACCTAGACAAAATCTGGCATCATATTCGGTCTCAGCACGTCGAATAACCAAGGAAACTGATGCGACATCGTTTTCTTTGCGACCACAGCTTACGAAAAACTCAATCATAGAAGTTGATATTCGTATTCGATATGATGGCATATAACTTGAGTACACATTGTCGTAGGGCGATGAAACCGCGTGCAATAGCTTCGTCTCGTCGAACTACACGAGTGCAATGCGCGAAGTTTGCGTGTGAACAATTTGTCTTCGAGAAAAAGTCACTTATACATATGCGTTTTTACGACATCGTGGGAATCACTTTTTTTTGGCTGCACCTAGACAAAATCTGGCATCATATTCGGTTTCAGCACGTCGAATAACCAAGGAAACTGATGCGACATCGTTTTCTTTGCGACCACAGCTCACGAAAAACTCAATCATAGAAGTTGATATTCGTGTTCGATATGATGGCATATAACTTGAGTACACATTGTCGTAGGGCGATGAAACCGCGTGCAATAGCTTCGTCTCGTCGAACTACACGAGTGCAATGCGCGAAGTTTGCGTGTGAACAATTTGTCTTCGAGAAAAAGTCGATTATACATATGCGTTTTTACGACATCGTGGGAAACACTTTTTTTTGGCTGCACCTAGACAAAATCTGGCATCATATTCGGTCTCAGCACGTCGAATAACCAAGGAAACTGATGTGACATCGTTTTCTTTGCGACCACAGCTCACGAAAAACTCAATCATAGAAGTTGATATTCGTGTTCGATATGATGGCATATAACTTGAGTACACATTGTCGTAGGGCGATGAAACCGCGTGCAATAGCTTCGTCTCGTCGAACTACACGAGTGCAATGCGCGAAGTTTGCGTGTGAACAATTTGTCTTCGAGAAAAAGTCGATTATACATATGCGTTTTTACGACATCGTGGGAATCACTTTTTTTTGGCTGCACCTAGACAAAATCTGGCATCATATTCGGTCTCAGCACGTCGAATAACCAAGGAAACTGATGCGACATCGTTTTCTTTGCGACCACAGCTTACGAAAAACTCAATCATAGAAGTTGATATTCGTATTCGATATGATGGCATATAACTTGAGTACACATTGTCGTAGGGCGATGAAACCGCGTGCAATAGCTTCGTCTCGTCGAACTACACGAGTGCAATGCGCGAAGTTTGCGTGTGAACAATTTGTCTTCGAGAAAAAGTCAATTATACATATGCGTTTTTACGACATCGTGGGAATCACTTTTTTTTGGCTGCACCTAGACAAAATCTGGCATCATATTCGGTTTCAGCACGTCGAATAACCAAGGAAACTGATGCGACATCGTTTTCTTTGCGACCACAGCTCACGAAAAACTCAATCATAGAAGTTGATATTCGTGTTCGATATGATGGCATATAACTTGAGTACACATTGTCGTAAGCCGATGAAACCGCGTGCAATAGCTTCGTCTCGTCGAACTACACGAGTGCAATGCGCGAAGTTTGCGTGTGAACAATTTGTCTTCGAGAAAAAGTCGATTATACATTAGCGTTTTTACGACATCGTGGGAATCACTTTTTTTTGGCTGCACCTAGACAAAATCTGGCATCATATTCGGTCTCAGCACGTCGAATAACCAAGGAAACTGATGCGACATCGTTTTCTTTGCGACCACAGCTCACGAAAAACTCAATCATAGAAGTTGATATTCGTGTTCGATATGATGGCATATAACTTGAGTACACATTGTCGTAGGCCGATGAAACCGCGTGCAATAGCCTCGTCTCGTCGAACTACACGAGTGCAATGCGCGAAGTTTGCGTGTGAACAATTTGTCTACGAGAAAAAGTCGATTATACATATGCGTTTTTACGACATCGTGGGAATCACTTTTTTTTGGCTGCACCTAGACAAAATCTGGCATCATATTCGGTTTCAGCACGTCGAATAACCAAGGAAACTGATGCGACATCGTTTTCTTTACGACCACAGCTCACGAAAAACTCAATCATAGGAGTTGATATTCGTGTTCGATATGATGGCATATAACTTGAGTACACATTGTCGTAGGCCGATGAAACCGCGTGCAATAGCTTCGTCTCGTCGAACTACACGAGTGCAATGCGCGAAGTTTGCGTGTGAACAATTTGTCTTCGAGAAAAAGTCACTTATACATATGCGTTTTTACGACATCGTGGGAATCACTTTTTTTTGGCTGCACCTAGACAAAATCTGGCATCATATTCGGTCTCAGCACGTCGAATAACCAAGGAAACTGATGTGACATCGTTTTCTTTGCGACCACAGCTCACGAAAAACTCAATCATAGAAGTTGATATTCGTGTTCGATATGATGGCATATAACTTGAGTACACATTGTCGTAGGCCGATGAAACCGCGTGCAATAGCCTCGTCTCGTCGAACTACACGAGTGCAATGCGCGAAGTTTGCGTGTGAACAATTTGTCTACGAGAAAAAGTCGATTATACATATGCGTTTTTACGACATCGTGGGAATCACTTTTTTTTGGCTGCACCTAGACAAAATCTGGCATCATATTCGGTTTCAGCACGTCGAATAACCAAGGAAACTGATGCGACATCGTTTTCTTTACGACCACAGCTCACGAAAAACTCAATCATAGGAGTTGATATTCGTGTTCGATATGATGGCATATAACTTGAGTACACATTGTCGTAGGCCGATGAAACCGCGTGCAATAGCTTCGTCTCGTCGAACTACACGAGTGCAATGCGCGAAGTTTGCGTGTGAACAATTTGTCTTCGAGAAAAAGTCGATTATACATATGCGTTTTTACGACATCGTGGGAATCACTTTTTTTTGGCTGCACCTAGACAAAATCTGGCATCATATTCGGTCTCAGCACGTCGAATAACCAAGGAAACTGATGCGACATCGTTTTCTTTGCGACCACAGCTTACGAAAAACTCAATCATAGAAGTTGATATTCGTATTCGATATGATGGCATATAACTTGAGTACACATTGTCGTAGGGCGATGAAACCGCGTGCAATAGCTTCGTCTCGTCGAACTACACGAGTGCAATGCGCGAAGTTTGCGTGTGAACAATTTGTCTTCGAGAAAAAGTCACTTATACATATGCGTTTTTACGACATCGTGGGAATCACTTTTTTTTGGCTGCACCTAGACAAAATCTGGCATCATATTCGGTTTCAGCACGTCGAATAACCAAGGAAACTGATGCGACATCGTTTTCTTTGCGACCACAGCTCACGAAAAACTCAATCATAGAAGTTGATATTCGTGTTCGATATGATGGCATATAACTTGAGTACACATTGTCGTAGGGCGATGAAACCGCGTGCAATAGCTTCGTCTCGTCGAACTACACGAGTGCAATGCGCGAAGTTTGCGTGTGAACAATTTGTCTTCGAGAAAAAGTCGATTATACATATGCGTTTTTACGACATCGTGGGAAACACTTTTTTTTGGCTGCACCTAGACAAAATCTGGCATCATATTCGGTCTCAGCACGTCGAATAACCAAGGAAACTGATGTGACATCGTTTTCTTTGCGACCACAGCTCACGAAAAACTCAATCATAGAAGTTGATATTCGTGTTCGATATGATGGCATATAACTTGAGTACACATTGTCGTAGGGCGATGAAACCGCGTGCAATAGCTTCGTCTCGTCGAACTACACGAGTGCAATGCGCGAAGTTTGCGTGTGAACAATTTGTCTTCGAGAAAAAGTCGATTATACATATGCATTTTTACGACATCGTGGGAATCACTTTTTTTTGGCTGCACCTAGACAAAATCTGGCATCATATTCGGTCTCAGCACGTCGAATAACCAAGGAAACTGATGCGACATCGTTTTCTTTGCGACCACAGCTTACGAAAAACTCAATCATAGAAGTTGATATTCGTATTCGATATGATGGCATATAACTTGAGTACACATTGTCGTAGGGCGATGAAACCGCGTGCAATAGCTTCGTCTCGTCGAACTACACGAGTGCAATGCGCGAAGTTTGCGTGTGAACAATTTGTCTTCGAGAAAAAGTCAATTATACATATGCGTTTTTACGACATCGTGGGAATCACTTTTTTTTGGCTGCACCTAGACAAAATCTGGCATCATATTCGGTTTCAGCACGTCGAATAACCAAGGAAACTGATGCGACATCGTTTTCTTTGCGACCACAGCTCACGAAAAACTCAATCATAGAAGTTGATATTCGTGTTCGATATGATGGCATATAACTTGAGTACACATTGTCGTAAGCCGATGAAACCGCGTGCAATAGCTTCGTCTCGTCGAACTACACGAGTGCAATGCGCGAAGTTTGCGTGTGAACAATTTGTCTTCGAGAAAAAGTCGATTATACATTAGCGTTTTTACGACATCGTGGGAATCACTTTTTTTTGGCTGCACCTAGACAAAATCTGGCATCATATTCGGTCTCAGCACGTCGAATAACCAAGGAAACTGATGCGACATCGTTTTCTTTGCGACCACAGCTCACGAAAAACTCAATCATAGAAGTTGATATTCGTGTTCGATATGATGGCATATAACTTGAGTACACATTGTCGTAGGCCGATGAAACCGCGTGCAATAGCCTCGTCTCGTCGAACTACACGAGTGCAATGCGCGAAGTTTGCGTGTGAACAATTTGTCTACGAGAAAAAGTCGATTATACATATGCGTTTTTACGACATCGTGGGAATCACTTTTTTTTGGCTGCACCTAGACAAAATCTGGCATCATATTCGGTTTCAGCACGTCGAATAACCAAGGAAACTGATGCGACATCGTTTTCTTTACGACCACAGCTCACGAAAAACTCAATCATAGGAGTTGATATTCGTGTTCGATATGATGGCATATAACTTGAGTACACATTGTCGTAGGCCGATGAAACCGCGTGCAATAGCTTCGTCTCGTCGAACTACACGAGTGCAATGCGCGAAGTTTGCGTGTGAACAATTTGTCTTCGAGAAAAAGTCACTTATACATATGCGTTTTTACGACATCGTGGGAATCACTTTTTTTTGGCTGCACCTAGACAAAATCTGGCATCATATTCGGTTTCAGCACGTCGAATAACCAAGGAAACTGATGCGACATCGTTTTCTTTGCGACCACAGCTCACGAAAAACTCAATCATAGAAGTTGATATTCGTGTTCGATATGATGGCATATAACTTGAGTACACATTGTCGTAGGGCGATGAAACCGCGTGCAATAGCTTCGTCTCGTCGAACTACACGAGTGCAATGCGCGAAGTTTGCGTGTGAACAATTTGTCTTCGAGAAAAAGTCGATTATACATATGCGTTTTTACGACATCGTGGGAAACACTTTTTTTTGGCTGCACCTAGACAAAATCTGGCATCATATTCGGTCTCAGCACGTCGAATAACCAAGGAAACTGATGTGACATCGTTTTCTTTGCGACCACAGCTCACGAAAAACTCAATCATAGAAGTTGATATTCGTGTTCGATATGATGGCATATAACTTGAGTACACATTGTCGTAGGGCGATGAAACCGCGTGCAATAGCTTCGTCTCGTCGAACTACACGAGTGCAATGCGCGAAGTTTGCGTGTGAACAATTTGTCTTCGAGAAAAAGTCGATTATACATATGCGTTTTTACGACATCGTGGGAATCACTTTTTTTTGGCTGCACCTAGACAAAATCTGGCATCATATTCGGTTTCAGCACGTCGAATAACCAAGGAAACTGATGCGACATCGTTTTCTTTGCGACCACAGCTCACGAAAAACTCAATCATAGAAGTTGATATTCGTGTTCGATATGATGGCATATAACTTGAGTACACATTGTCGTAAGCCGATGAAACCGCGTGCAATAGCTTCGTCTCGTCGAACTACACGAGTGCAATGCGCGAAGTTTGCGTGTGAACAATTTGTCTTCGAGAAAAAGTCGATTATACATTAGCGTTTTTACGACATCGTGGGAATCACTTTTTTTTGGCTGCACCTAGACAAAATCTGGCATCATATTCGGTCTCAGCACGTCGAATAACCAAGGAAACTGATGCGACATCGTTTTCTTTGCGACCACAGCTCACGAAAAACTCAATCATAGAAGTTGATATTCGTGTTCGATATGATGGCATATAACTTGAGTACACATTGTCGTAGGCCGATGAAACCGCGTGCAATAGCCTCGTCTCGTCGAACTACACGAGTGCAATGCGCGAAGTTTGCGTGTGAACAATTTGTCTACGAGAAAAAGTCGATTATACATATGCGTTTTTACGACATCGTGGGAATCACTTTTTTTTGGCTGCACCTAGACAAAATCTGGCATCATATTCGGTTTCAGCACGTCGAATAACCAAGGAAACTGATGCGACATCGTTTTCTTTACGACCACAGCTCACGAAAAACTCAATCATAGGAGTTGATATTCGTGTTCGATATGATGGCATATAACTTGAGTACACATTGTCGTAGGCCGATGAAACCGCGTGCAATAGCTTCGTCTCGTCGAACTACACGAGTGCAATGCGCGAAGTTTGCGTGTGAACAATTTGTCTTCGAGAAAAAGTCACTTATACATATGCGTTTTTACGACATCGTGGGAATCACTTTTTTTTGGCTGCACCTAGACAAAATCTGGCATCATATTCGGTTTCAGCACGTCGAATAACCAAGGAAACTGATGCGACATCGTTTTCTTTGCGACCACAGCTCACGAAAAACTCAATCATAGAAGTTGATATTCGTGTTCGATATGATGGCATATAACTTGAGTACACATTGTCGTAGGGCGATGAAACCGCGTGCAATAGCTTCGTCTCGTCGAACTACACGAGTGCAATGCGCGAAGTTTGCGTGTGAACAATTTGTCTTCGAGAAAAAGTCGATTATACATATGCGTTTTTACGACATCGTGGGAAACACTTTTTTTTGGCTGCACCTAGACAAAATCTGGCATCATATTCGGTCTCAGCACGTCGAATAACCAAGGAAACTGATGTGACATCGTTTTCTTTGCGACCACAGCTCACGAAAAACTCAATCATAGAAGTTGATATTCGTGTTCGATATGATGGCATATAACTTGAGTACACATTGTCGTAAGCCGATGAAACCGCGTGCAATAGCTTCGTCTCGTCGAACTACACGAGTGCAATGCGCGAAGTTTGCGTGTGAACAATTTGTCTTCGAGAAAAAGTCGATTATACATTAGCGTTTTTACGACATCGTGGGAATCACTTTTTTTTGGCTGCACCTAGACAAAATCTGGCATCATATTCGGTCTCAGCACGTCGAATAACCAAGGAAACTGATGCGACATCGTTTTCTTTGCGACCACAGCTCACGAAAAACTCAATCATAGAAGTTGATATTCGTGTTCGATATGATGGCATATAACTTGAGTACACATTGTCGTAGGCCGATGAAACCGCGTGCAATAGCCTCGTCTCGTCGAACTACACGAGTGCAATGCGCGAAGTTTGCGTGTGAACAATTTGTCTACGAGAAAAAGTCGATTATACATATGCGTTTTTACGACATCGTGGGAATCACTTTTTTTTGGCTGCACCTAGACAAAATCTGGCATCATATTCGGTTTCAGCACGTCGAATAACCAAGGAAACTGATGCGACATCGTTTTCTTTACGACCACAGCTCACGAAAAACTCAATCATAGGAGTTGATATTCGTGTTCGATATGATGGCATATAACTTGAGTACACATTGTCGTAGGCCGATGAAACCGCGTGCAATAGCTTCGTCTCGTCGAACTACACGAGTGCAATGCGCGAAGTTTGCGTGTGAACAATTTGTCTTCGAGAAAAAGTCACTTATACATATGCGTTTTTACGACATCGTGGGAATCACTTTTTTTTGGCTGCACCTAGACAAAATCTGGCATCATATTCGGTTTCAGCACGTCGAATAACCAAGGAAACTGATGCGACATCGTTTTCTTTGCGACCACAGCTCACGAAAAACTCAATCATAGAAGTTGATATTCGTGTTCGATATGATGGCATATAACTTGAGTACACATTGTCGTAGGGCGATGAAACCGCGTGCAATAGCTTCGTCTCGTCGAACTACACGAGTGCAATGCGCGAAGTTTGCGTGTGAACAATTTGTCTTCGAGAAAAAGTCGATTATACATATGCGTTTTTACGACATCGTGGGAAACACTTTTTTTTGGCTGCACCTAGACAAAATCTGGCATCATATTCGGTCTCAGCACGTCGAATAACCAAGGAAACTGATGTGACATCGTTTTCTTTGCGACCACAGCTCACGAAAAACTCAATCATAGAAGTTGATATTCGTGTTCGATATGATGGCATATAACTTGAGTACACATTGTCGTAGGGCGATGAAACCGCGTGCAATAGCTTCGTCTCGTCGAACTACACGAGTGCAATGCGCGAAGTTTGCGTGTGAACAATTTGTCTTCGAGAAAAAGTCGATTATACATATGCGTTTTTACGACATCGTGGGAATCACTTTTTTTTGGCTGCACCTAGACAAAATCTGGCATCATATTCGGTCTCAGCACGTCGAATAACCAAGGAAACTGATGCGACATCGTTTTCTTTGCGACCACAGCTTACGAAAAACTCAATCATAGAAGTTGATATTCGTATTCGATATGATGGCATATAACTTCAGTACACATTGTCGTAGGGCGATGAAACCGCGTGCAATAGCTTCGTCTCGTCGAACTACACGAGTGCAATGCGCGAAGTTTGCGTGTGAACAATTTGTCTTCGAGAAAAAGTCAATTATACATATGCGTTTTTACGACATCGTGGGAATCACTTTTTTTTGGCTGCACCTAGACAAAATCTGGCATCATATTCGGTTTCAGCACGTCGAATAACCAAGGAAACTGATGCGACATCGTTTTCTTTGCGACCACAGCTCACGAAAAACTCAATCATAGAAGTTGATATTCGTGTTCGATATGATGGCATATAACTTGAGTACACATTGTCGTAAGCCGATGAAACCGCGTGCAATAGCTTCGTCTCGTCGAACTACACGAGTGCAATGCGCGAAGTTTGCGTGTGAACAATTTGTCTTCGAGAAAAAGTCGATTATACATTAGCGTTTTTACGACATCGTGGGAATCACTTTTTTTTGGCTGCACCTAGACAAAATCTGGCATCATATTCGGTCTCAGCACGTCGAATAACCAAGGAAACTGATGCGACATCGTTTTCTTTGCGACCACAGCTCACGAAAAACTCAATCATAGAAGTTGATATTCGTGTTCGATATGATGGCATATAACTTGAGTACACATTTTCGTAGGGCGATGAAACCGCGTGCAATAGCTTTGTCTCGTCGAACTACACGAGTGCAATGCGCGAAGTTTGCGTGTGAACAATTTGTCTTCGAGAAAAAGTCGATTATACATTAGCGTTTTTACGACATCGTGGGAATCACTTTTTTTTGGCTGCACCTAGACAAAATCTGGCATCATATTCGGTCTCAGCATGTCGAATAACCAAGGAAACTGATGTGACATCGTTTTCTTTGCGACCACAGCTCACGAAAAACTCAATCATAGAAGTTGATATTCGTGTTCGATATGATGGCATATAACTTGAGTACACATTGTCGTAGGCCGATGAAACCGCGTGCAATAGCCTCGTCTCGTCGAACTACACGAGTGCAATGCGCGAAGTTTGCGTGTGAACAATTTGTCTACGAGAAAAAGTCGATTATACATATGCGTTTTTACGACATCGTGGGAATCACTTTTTTTTGGCTGCACCTAGACAAAATCTGGCATCATATTCGGTTTCAGCACGTCGAATAACCAAGGAAACTGATGCGACATCGTTTTCTTTACGACCACAGCTCACGAAAAACTCAATCATAGGAGTTGATATTCGTGTTCGATATGATGGCATATAACTTGAGTACACATTGTCGTAGGCCGATGAAACCGCGTGCAATAGCTTCGTCTCGTCGAACTACACGAGTGCAATGCGCGAAGTTTGCGTGTGAACAATTTGTCTTCGAGAAAAAGTCGATTATACATATGCGTTTTTACGACATCGTGGGAATCACTTTTTTTTGGCTGCACCTAGACAAAATCTGGCATCATATTCGGTCTCAGCACGTCGAATAACCAAGGAAACTGATGCGACATCGTTTTCTTTGCGACCACAGCTTACGAAAAACTCAATCATAGAAGTTGATATTCGTATTCGATATGATGGCATATAACTTGAGTACACATTGTCGTAGGGCGATGAAACCGCGTGCAATAGCTTCGTCTCGTCGAACTACACGAGTGCAATGCGCGAAGTTTGCGTGTGAACAATTTGTCTTCGAGAAAAAGTCAATTATACATATGCGTTTTTACGACATCGTGGGAATCACTTTTTTTTGGCTGCACCTAGACAAAATCTGGCATCATATTCGGTTTCAGCACGTCGAATAACCAAGGAAACTGATGCGACATCGTTTTCTTTGCGACCACAGCTCACGAAAAACTCAATCATAGAAGTTGATATTCGTGTTCGATATGATGGCATATAACTTGAGTACACATTGTCGTAGGGCGATGAAACCGCGTGCAATAGCTTCGTCTCGTCGAACTACACGAGTGCAATGCGCGAAGTTTGCGTGTGAACAATTTGTCTTCGAGAAAAAGTCGATTATACATATGCGTTTTTACGACATCGTGGGAAACACTTTTTTTTGGCTGCACCTAGACAAAATCTGGCATCATATTCGGTCTCAGCACGTCGAATAACCAAGGAAACTGATGCGACATCGTTTTCTTTGCGACCACAGCTCACGAAAAACTCAATCATAGAAGTTGATATTCGTGTTCGATATGATGGCATATAACTTGAGTACACATTTTCGTAGGGCGATGAAACCGCGTGCAATAGCTTTGTCTCGTCGAACTACACGAGTGCAATGCGCGAAGTTTGCGTGTGAACAATTTGTCTTCGAGAAAAAGTCGATTATACATTAGCGTTTTTACGACATCGTGGGAATCACTTTTTTTTGGCTGCACCTAGACAAAATCTGGCATCATATTCGGTCTCAGCATGTCGAATAACCAAGGAAACTGATGTGACATCGTTTTCTTTGCGACCACAGCTCACGAAAAACTCAATCATAGAAGTTGATATTCGTGTTCGATATGATGGCATATAACTTGAGTACACATTGTCGTAGGCCGATGAAACCGCGTGCAATAGCCTCGTCTCGTCGAACTACACGAGTGCAATGCGCGAAGTTTGCGTGTGAACAATTTGTCTACGAGAAAAAGTCGATTATACATATGCGTTTTTACGACATCGTGGGAATCACTTTTTTTTGGCTGCACCTAGACAAAATCTGGCATCATATTCGGTTTCAGCACGTCGAATAACCAAGGAAACTGATGCGACATCGTTTTCTTTACGACCACAGCTCACGAAAAACTCAATCATAGGAGTTGATATTCGTGTTCGATATGATGGCATATAACTTGAGTACACATTGTCGTAGGCCGATGAAACCGCGTGCAATAGCTTCGTCTCGTCGAACTACACGAGTGCAATGCGCGAAGTTTGCGTGTGAACAATTTGTCTTCGAGAAAAAGTCACTTATACATATGCGTTTTTACGACATCGTGGGAATCACTTTTTTTTGGCTGCACCTAGACAAAATCTGGCATCATATTCGGTTTCAGCACGTCGAATAACCAAGGAAACTGATGCGACATCGTTTTCTTTGCGACCACAGCTCACGAAAAACTCAATCATAGAAGTTGATATTCGTGTTCGATATGATGGCATATAACTTGAGTACACATTGTCGTAGGGCGATGAAACCGCGTGCAATAGCTTCGTCTCGTCGAACTACACGAGTGCAATGCGCGAAGTTTGCGTGTGAACAATTTGTCTTCGAGAAAAAGTCGATTATACATATGCGTTTTTACGACATCGTGGGAAACACTTTTTTTTGGCTGCACCTAGACAAAATCTGGCATCATATTCGGTCTCAGCACGTCGAATAACCAAGGAAACTGATGTGACATCGTTTTCTTTGCGACCACAGCTCACGAAAAACTCAATCATAGAAGTTGATATTCGTGTTCGATATGATGGCATATAACTTGAGTACACATTGTCGTAAGCCGATGAAACCGCGTGCAATAGCTTCGTCTCGTCGAACTACACGAGTGCAATGCGCGAAGTTTGCGTGTGAACAATTTGTCTTCGAGAAAAAGTCGATTATACATTAGCGTTTTTACGACATCGTGGGAATCACTTTTTTTTGGCTGCACCTAGACAAAATCTGGCATCATATTCGGTCTCAGCACGTCGAATAACCAAGGAAACTGATGCGACATCGTTTTCTTTGCGACCACAGCTCACGAAAAACTCAATCATAGAAGTTGATATTCGTGTTCGATATGATGGCATATAACTTGAGTACACATTGTCGTAGGCCGATGAAACCGCGTGCAATAGCCTCGTCTCGTCGAACTACACGAGTGCAATGCGCGAAGTTTGCGTGTGAACAATTTGTCTACGAGAAAAAGTCGATTATACATATGCGTTTTTACGACATCGTGGGAATCACTTTTTTTTGGCTGCACCTAGACAAAATCTGGCATCATATTCGGTTTCAGCACGTCGAATAACCAAGGAAACTGATGCGACATCGTTTTCTTTACGACCACAGCTCACGAAAAACTCAATCATAGGAGTTGATATTCGTGTTCGATATGATGGCATATAACTTGAGTACACATTGTCGTAGGCCGATGAAACCGCGTGCAATAGCTTCGTCTCGTCGAACTACACGAGTGCAATGCGCGAAGTTTGCGTGTGAACAATTTGTCTTCGAGAAAAAGTCACTTATACATATGCGTTTTTACGACATCGTGGGAATCACTTTTTTTTGGCTGCACCTAGACAAAATCTGGCATCATATTCGGTTTCAGCACGTCGAATAACCAAGGAAACTGATGCGACATCGTTTTCTTTGCGACCACAGCTCACGAAAAACTCAATCATAGAAGTTGATATTCGTGTTCGATATGATGGCATATAACTTGAGTACACATTGTCGTAGGGCGATGAAACCGCGTGCAATAGCTTCGTCTCGTCGAACTACACGAGTGCAATGCGCGAAGTTTGCGTGTGAACAATTTGTCTTCGAGAAAAAGTCGATTATACATATGCGTTTTTACGACATCGTGGGAAACACTTTTTTTTGGCTGCACCTAGACAAAATCTGGCATCATATTCGGTCTCAGCACGTCGAATAACCAAGGAAACTGATGTGACATCGTTTTCTTTGCGACCACAGCTCACGAAAAACTCAATCATAGAAGTTGATATTCGTGTTCGATATGATGGCATATAACTTGAGTACACATTGTCGTAGGGCGATGAAACCGCGTGCAATAGCTTCGTCTCGTCGAACTACACGAGTGCAATGCGCGAAGTTTGCGTGTGAACAATTTGTCTTCGAGAAAAAGTCGATTATACATATGCGTTTTTACGACATCGTGGGAATCACTTTTTTTTGGCTGCACCTAGACAAAATCTGGCATCATATTCGGTCTCAGCACGTCGAATAACCAAGGAAACTGATGCGACATCGTTTTCTTTGCGACCACAGCTTACGAAAAACTCAATCATAGAAGTTGATATTCGTATTCGATATGATGGCATATAACTTCAGTACACATTGTCGTAGGGCGATGAAACCGCGTGCAATAGCTTCGTCTCGTCGAACTACACGAGTGCAATGCGCGAAGTTTGCGTGTGAACAATTTGTCTTCGAGAAAAAGTCAATTATACATATGCGTTTTTACGACATCGTGGGAATCACTTTTTTTTGGCTGCACCTAGACAAAATCTGGCATCATATTCGGTTTCAGCACGTCGAATAACCAAGGAAACTGATGCGACATCGTTTTCTTTGCGACCACAGCTCACGAAAAACTCAATCATAGAAGTTGATATTCGTGTTCGATATGATGGCATATAACTTGAGTACACATTGTCGTAAGCCGATGAAACCGCGTGCAATAGCTTCGTCTCGTCGAACTACACGAGTGCAATGCGCGAAGTTTGCGTGTGAACAATTTGTCTTCGAGAAAAAGTCGATTATACATTAGCGTTTTTACGACATCGTGGGAATCACTTTTTTTTGGCTGCACCTAGACAAAATCTGGCATCATATTCGGTCTCAGCACGTCGAATAACCAAGGAAACTGATGCGACATCGTTTTCTTTGCGACCACAGCTCACGAAAAACTCAATCATAGAAGTTGATATTCGTGTTCGATATGATGGCATATAACTTGAGTACACATTTTCGTAGGGCGATGAAACCGCGTGCAATAGCTTTGTCTCGTCGAACTACACGAGTGCAATGCGCGAAGTTTGCGTGTGAACAATTTGTCTTCGAGAAAAAGTCGATTATACATTAGCGTTTTTACGACATCGTGGGAATCACTTTTTTTTGGCTGCACCTAGACAAAATCTGGCATCATATTCGGTCTCAGCATGTCGAATAACCAAGGAAACTGATGTGACATCGTTTTCTTTGCGACCACAGCTCACGAAAAACTCAATCATAGAAGTTGATATTCGTGTTCGATATGATGGCATATAACTTGAGTACACATTGTCGTAGGCCGATGAAACCGCGTGCAATAGCCTCGTCTCGTCGAACTACACGAGTGCAATGCGCGAAGTTTGCGTGTGAACAATTTGTCTACGAGAAAAAGTCGATTATACATATGCGTTTTTACGACATCGTGGGAATCACTTTTTTTTGGCTGCACCTAGACAAAATCTGGCATCATATTCGGTTTCAGCACGTCGAATAACCAAGGAAACTGATGCGACATCGTTTTCTTTACGACCACAGCTCACGAAAAACTCAATCATAGGAGTTGATATTCGTGTTCGATATGATGGCATATAACTTGAGTACACATTGTCGTAGGCCGATGAAACCGCGTGCAATAGCTTCGTCTCGTCGAACTACACGAGTGCAATGCGCGAAGTTTGCGTGTGAACAATTTGTCTTCGAGAAAAAGTCGATTATACATATGCGTTTTTACGACATCGTGGGAATCACTTTTTTTTGGCTGCACCTAGACAAAATCTGGCATCATATTCGGTCTCAGCACGTCGAATAACCAAGGAAACTGATGCGACATCGTTTTCTTTGCGACCACAGCTTACGAAAAACTCAATCATAGAAGTTGATATTCGTATTCGATATGATGGCATATAACTTGAGTACACATTGTCGTAGGGCGATGAAACCGCGTGCAATAGCTTCGTCTCGTCGAACTACACGAGTGCAATGCGCGAAGTTTGCGTGTGAACAATTTGTCTTCGAGAAAAAGTCAATTATACATATGCGTTTTTACGACATCGTGGGAATCACTTTTTTTTGGCTGCACCTAGACAAAATCTGGCATCATATTCGGTTTCAGCACGTCGAATAACCAAGGAAACTGATGCGACATCGTTTTCTTTGCGACCACAGCTCACGAAAAACTCAATCATAGAAGTTGATATTCGTGTTCGATATGATGGCATATAACTTGAGTACACATTGTCGTAGGGCGATGAAACCGCGTGCAATAGCTTCGTCTCGTCGAACTACACGAGTGCAATGCGCGAAGTTTGCGTGTGAACAATTTGTCTTCGAGAAAAAGTCGATTATACATATGCGTTTTTACGACATCGTGGGAAACACTTTTTTTTGGCTGCACCTAGACAAAATCTGGCATCATATTCGGTCTCAGCACGTCGAATAACAAAGGAAACTGATGTGACATCGTTTTCTTTGCGACCACAGCTCACGAAAAACTCAATCATAGAAGTTGATATTCGTGTTCGATATGATGGCATATAACTTGAGTACACATTGTCGTAGGGCGATGAAACCGCGTGCAATAGCTTCGTCTCGTCGAACTACACGAGTGCAATGCGCGAAGTTTGCGTGTGAACAATTTGTCTTCGAGAAAAAGTCGATTATACATATGCGTTTTTACGACATCGTGGGAATCACTTTTTTTTGGCTGCACCTAGACAAAATCTGGCATCATATTCGGTTTCAGCACGTCGAATAACCAAGGAAACTGATGCGACATCATTTTCTTTGCGACCACAGCTCACGAAAAACTCAATCATAGAAGTTGATATTCGTGTTCGATATGATGGCATATAACTTGGGTACACATTGTCGTAGGCCGATGAAACCGCGTGCAATAGCTTCGTCTCGTCGAACTACACGAGTGCAACGCGCGAAATTTGCGTGTGAACAATTTGTCTGCGAGAAAAAGTCGATTATACATATGCGTTTTTACGACATCGTGGGAATCACTTTTTTTTGGCTGACACCTAGACAAAATCTGGCATCATATTCGGTTTCAGCACGTCGAATAACCAAGGAAACTGATGCGACATCGATTTCTTTGCGACCACAGCTCACGAAAAACTCAATCATAGAAGTTGATATCCGTGTTCGATATGATGGCATATAACTTGCGTACACATTGTCGTAGGCCGATGAAACCGCGTGCAATAGCGTCGTCTCGTCGAACTTCACGAGTGCAATGCGCGAAGTTTGCGTGTGAACAATTTGTCTTCGAGAAAAAGTCGATTATACATATGCGTTTTTACGACATCGTGGGAATCACTTTTTTTTGGCTGCACCTAGACAAAATCTGGCATCATATTCGGTTTCAGCACGTCGAATAACCAAGGAAACTGATGCGACATCGTTTTCTTTGCGACCACAGCTCACGAAAAACTCAATCATAGAAGTTGATATTCGTGTTCGATATGATGGCATATAACTTGAGTACACATTGTCGTAGGCCGATGAAACCGCGTGCAATAGCTTCGTCTCGTCGAACTACACGAGTGCAATGCGCAAAGTTTGCGTGTGAACAATTTGTCTTCGAGAAAAAGTCGATTATACATTAGCGTTTTTACGACATCGTGGGAATCACTTTTTTTTGGCTGCACCTAGACAAAATCTGGCATGATATTCGGTTTCAGCACGTCGAATAACCAAGGAAACTGATGCGACATCGTTTTCTTTGCGACCACAGCTCACGAAAAACTCAATCATAGAAGTTGATATTCGTGTTCGATATGATGGCATATAACTTGAGTACACATTGTCGTAGGCCGATGAAACCGCGTGCAATAGCTTCGTCTCGTCGAACTACACGAGTGCAATGCGCGAAGTTTGCGTGTGAACAATTTGTCTTCGAGAAAAAGTCACTTATACATATGCGTTTTTACGACATCGTGGGAATCACTTTTTTTTGGCTGCACCTAGACAAAATCTGGCATCATATTCGGTTTCAGCACGTCGAATAACCAAGGAAACTGATGCGACATCGTTTTCTTTGCGACCACAGCTCACGAAAAACTCAATCATAGAAGTTGATATTCGTGTTCGATATGATGGCATATAACTTGAGTACACATTGTCGTAGGGCGATGAAACCGCGTGCAATAGCTTCGTCTCGTCGAACTACACGAGTGCAATGCGCGAAGTTTGCGTGTGAACAATTTGTCTTCGAGAAAAAGTCGATTATACATATGCGTTTTTACGACATCGTGGGAAACACTTTTTTTTGGCTGCACCTAGACAAAATCTGGCATCATATTCGGTCTCAGCACGTCGAATAACCAAGGAAACTGATGTGACATCGTTTTCTTTGCGACCACAGCTCACGAAAAACTCAATCATAGAAGTTGATATTCGTGTTCGATATGATGGCATATAACTTGAGTACACATTGTCGTAGGGCGATGAAACCGCGTGCAATAGCTTCGTCTCGTCGAACTACACGAGTGCAATGCGCGAAGTTTGCGTGTGAACAATTTGTCTTCGAGAAAAAGTCGATTATACATATGCGTTTTTACGACATCGTGGGAATCACTTTTTTTTGGCTGCACCTAGACAAAATCTGGCATCATATTCGGTCTCAGCACGTCGAATAACCAAGGAAACTGATGCGACATCGTTTTCTTTGCGACCACAGCTTACGAAAAACTCAATCATAGAAGTTGATATTCGTATTCGATATGATGGCATATAACTTGAGTACACATTGTCGTAGGGCGATGAAACCGCGTGCAATAGCTTCGTCTCGTCGAACTACACGAGTGCAATGCGCGAAGTTTGCGTGTGAACAATTTGTCTTCGAGAAAAAGTCAATTATACATATGCGTTTTTACGACATCGTGGGAATCACTTTTTTTTGGCTGCACCTAGACAAAATCTGGCATCATATTCGGTTTCAGCACGTCGAATAACCAAGGAAACTGATGCGACATCGTTTTCTTTGCGACCACAGCTCACGAAAAACTCAATCATAGAAGTTGATATTCGTGTTCGATATGATGGCATATAACTTGAGTACACATTGTCGTAAGCCGATGAAACCGCGTGCAATAGCTTCGTCTCGTCGAACTACACGAGTGCAATGCGCGAAGTTTGCGTGTGAACAATTTGTCTTCGAGAAAAAGTCGATTATACATTAGCGTTTTTACGACATCGTGGGAATCACTTTTTTTTGGCTGCACCTAGACAAAATCTGGCATCATATTCGGTCTCAGCACGTCGAATAACCAAGGAAACTGATGCGACATCGTTTTCTTTGCGACCACAGCTCACGAAAAACTCAATCATAGAAGTTGATATTCGTGTTCGATATGATGGCATATAACTTGAGTACACATTTTCGTAGGGCGATGAAACCGCGTGCAATAGCTTTGTCTCGTCGAACTACACGAGTGCAATGCGCGAAGTTTGCGTGTGAACAATTTGTCTTCGAGAAAAAGTCGATTATACATTAGCGTTTTTACGACATCGTGGGAATCACTTTTTTTTGGCTGCACCTAGACAAAATCTGGCATCATATTCGGTCTCAGCACGTCGAATAACCAAGGAAACTGATGTGACATCGTTTTCTTTGCGACCACAGCTCACGAAAAACTCAATCATAGAAGTTGATATTCGTGTTCGATATGATGGCATATAACTTGAGTACACATTGTCGTAGGCCGATGAAACCGCGTGCAATAGCCTCGTCTCGTCGAACTACACGAGTGCAATGCGCGAAGTTTGCGTGTGAACAATTTGTCTACGAGAAAAAGTCGATTATACATATGCGTTTTTACGACATCGTGGGAATCACTTTTTTTTGGCTGCACCTAGACAAAATCTGGCATCATATTCGGTTTCAGCACGTCGAATAACCAAGGAAACTGATGCGACATCGTTTTCTTTACGACCACAGCTCACGAAAAACTCAATCATAGGAGTTGATATTCGTGTTCGATATGATGGCATATAACTTGAGTACACATTGTCGTAGGCCGATGAAACCGCGTGCAATAGCTTCGTCTCGTCGAACTACACGAGTGCAATGCGCGAAGTTTGCGTGTGAACAATTTGTCTTCGAGAAAAAGTCGATTATACATATGCGTTTTTACGACATCGTGGGAATCACTTTTTTTTGGCTGCACCTAGACAAAATCTGGCATCATATTCGGTCTCAGCACGTCGAATAACCAAGGAAACTGATGCGACATCGTTTTCTTTGCGACCACAGCTTACGAAAAACTCAATCATAGAAGTTGATATTCGTATTCGATATGATGGCATATAACTTGAGTACACATTGTCGTAGGGCGATGAAACCGCGTGCAATAGCTTCGTCTCGTCGAACTACACGAGTGCAATGCGCGAAGTTTGCGTGTGAACAATTTGTCTTCGAGAAAAAGTCAATTATACATATGCGTTTTTACGACATCGTGGGAATCACTTTTTTTTGGCTGCACCTAGACAAAATCTGGCATCATATTCGGTTTCAGCACGTCGAATAACCAAGGAAACTGATGCGACATCGTTTTCTTTGCGACCACAGCTCACGAAAAACTCAATCATAGAAGTTGATATTCGTGTTCGATATGATGGCATATAACTTGAGTACACATTGTCGTAGGGCGATGAAACCGCGTGCAATAGCTTCGTCTCGTCGAACTACACGAGTGCAATGCGCGAAGTTTGCGTGTGAACAATTTGTCTTCGAGAAAAAGTCGATTATACATATGCGTTTTTACGACATCGTGGGAAACACTTTTTTTTGGCTGCACCTAGACAAAATCTGGCATCATATTCGGTCTCAGCACGTCGAATAACAAAGGAAACTGATGTGACATCGTTTTCTTTGCGACCACAGCTCACGAAAAACTCAATCATAGAAGTTGATATTCGTGTTCGATATGATGGCATATAACTTGAGTACACATTGTCGTAGGGCGATGAAACCGCGTGCAATAGCTTCGTCTCGTCGAACTACACGAGTGCAATGCGCGAAGTTTGCGTGTGAACAATTTGTCTTCGAGAAAAAGTCGATTATACATATGCGTTTTTACGACATCGTGGGAATCACTTTTTTTTGGCTGCACCTAGACAAAATCTGGCATCATATTCGGTTTCAGCACGTCGAATAACCAAGGAAACTGATGCGACATCATTTTCTTTGCGACCACAGCTCACGAAAAACTCAATCATAGAAGTTGATATTCGTGTTCGATATGATGGCATATAACTTGGGTACACATTGTCGTAGGCCGATGAAACCGCGTGCAATAGCTTCGTCTCGTCGAACTACACGAGTGCAACGCGCGAAATTTGCGTGTGAACAATTTGTCTTCGAGAAAAAGTCGATTATACATATGCGTTTTTACGACATCGTGGGAATCACTTTTTTTTGGCTGCACCTAGACAAAATCTGGCATCATATTCGGTTTCAGCACGTCGAATAACCAAGGAAACTGATGCGACATCGATTTCTTTGCCACCACAGCTCACGAAAAACTCAATCATAGAAGTTGATATCCGTGTTCGATATGATGGCATATAACTTGAGTACACATTGTCGTAGGCCGATGAAACCGCGTGCAATAGCTTCGTCTCGTCGAACTTCACGAGTGCAATGCGCGAAGTTTGCGTGTGAACAATTTGTCTTCGAGAAAAAGTCGATTATACATATGCGTTTTTACGACATCGTGGGAATCACTTTTTTTTGGCTGCACCTAGACAAAATCTGGCATCATATTCGGTTTCAGCACGTCGAATAACCAAGGAAACTGATGCGACATCGTTTTCTTTGCGACCACAGCTCACGAAAAACTCAATCATAGAAGTTGATATTCGTGTTCGATATGATGGCATATAACTTGAGTACACATTGTCGTAGGCCGATGAAACCGCGTGCAATAGCTTCGTCTCGTCGAACTACACGAGTGCAATGCGCAAAGTTTGCGTGTGAACAATTTGTCTTCGAGAAAAAGTCGATTATACATTAGCGTTTTTACGACATCGTGGGAATCACTTTTTTTTGGCTGCACCTAGACAAAATCTGGCATGATATTCGGTTTCAGCACGTCCAATAACCAAGGAAACTGATGCGACATCGTTTTCTTTGCGACCACAGCTCACGAAAAACTCAATCATAGAAGTTGATATTCGTGTTCGATATGATGGCATATAACTTGAGTACACATTGTCGTAGGCCGATGAAACCGCGTGCAATAGCTTCGTCTCGTCGAACTACACGAGTGCAATGCGCGAAGTTTGCGTGTGAACAATTTGTCTTCGAGAAAAAGTCGATTATACATTAGCGTTTTTACGACATCGTGGGAATCACTTTTTTTTGGCTGCACCTAGACAAAATCTGGCATCATATTCGGTTTCAGCACGTCGAATAACCAAGGAAACTGATGCGACATCGTTTTCTTTGCGACCACAGCTCACGAAAAACTCAATCATAGAAGTTGATATTCGTGTTCGATATGATGGCATATAACTTGAGTACACATTGTCGTAGGGCGATGAAACCGCGTGCAATAGCTTCGTCTCGTCGAACTACACGAGTGCAATGCGCGAAGTTTGCGTGTGAACAATTTGTCTTCGAGAAAAAGTCGATTATACATATGCGTTTTTACGACATCGTGGGAAACACTTTTTTTTGGCTGCACCTAGACAAAATCTGGCATCATATTCGGTCTCAGCACGTCGAATAACAAAGGAAACTGATGTGACATCGTTTTCTTTGCGACCACAGCTCACGAAAAACTCAATCATAGAAGTTGATATTCGTGTTCGATATGATGGCATATAACTTGAGTACACATTGTCGTAGGCCGATGAAACCGCGTGCAATAGCTTCGTCTCGTCGAACTACACGAGTGCAATGCGCGAAGTTTGCGTGTGAACAATTTGTCTTCGAGAAAAAGTCGATTATACGAAAAACTCAATCATAGAAGTTGATATTCGTGTTCGATATGATGGCATATAACTTGAGTACACATTGTCGTAGGCCGATGAAACCGCGTGCAATAGCTTCGTCTCGTCGAACTACACGAGTGCAATGCGCGAAGTTTGCGTGTGAACAATTTGTCTTCGAGAAAAAGTCGATTATACATTAGCGTTTTTACGACATCGTGGGAATCACTTTTTTTTGGCTGCACCTAGACAAAATCTGGCATCATATTCGGTCTCAGCACGTCGAATAACCAAGGAAACTGATGTGACATCGTTTTCTTTGCGACCACAGCTCACGAAAAACTCAATCATAGAAGTTGATATTCGTGTTCGATATGATGGCATATAACTTGAGTACACATTGTCGTAGGGCGATGAAACCGCGTGCAATAGCTTCGTCTCGTCGAACTACACGAGTGCAATGCGCGAAGTTTGCGTGTGAACAATTTGTCTTCGAGAAAAAGTCGATTATACATTAGCGTTTTTACGACATCGTGGGAATCACTTTTTTTTGGCTGCACCTAGACAAAATCTGGCATGATATTCGGTTTCAGCACGTCCAATAACCAAGGAAACTGATGCGACATCGTTTTCTTTGCGACCACAGCTCACGAAAAACTCAATCATAGAAGTTGATATTCGTGTTCGATATGATGGCATATAACTTGAGTACACATTGTCGTAGGGCGATGAAACCGCGTGCAATAGCTTCGTCTCGTCGAACTACACGAGTGCAATGCGCGAAGTTTGCGTGTGAACAATTTGTCTTCGAGAAAAAGTCGATTATACATATGCGTTTTTACGACATCGTGGGAATCACTTTTTTTTGGCTGCACCTAGACAAAATCTGGCATCATATTCGGTTTCAGCACGTCGAATAACCAAGGCAACTGATGCGACATCTTTTTCTTTGCGACCACAGCTCACGAAAATCTCAATCATAGGAGTTGATATTCGTGTTCGATATGATGGCATATAACTTGAGTACACATTGTCGTAGGCCGATGAAACCGCGTGCAATAGCTTCGTCTCGTCGAACTACACGAGTGCAATGCGCGATGTTTGCGTGTGAACAATTTGTCTTCGAGAAAAAGTCGATTATACATATGCGTTTTTACGACATCGTGGGAATCACTTTTTTTTGGCTGCACCTAGACAAAATCTGGCATCATATTCGGTTTCAGCACGTCGAATAACCAAGGCAACTGATGCGACATCTTTTTCTTTGCGACCACAGCTCACGAAAATCTCAATCATAGAAGTTGATATTCGTGTTCGATATGATGGCATATAACTTGAGTACACATTGTCGTAGGCCGATGAAACCGCGTGCAATAGCTTCGTCTCGTCGAACTACACGAGTGCAATGCGCGAAGTTTGCGTGTGAACAATTTGTCTTCGAGAAAAAGTCGATTATACATATGCGTTTTTACGACATCGTGGGAATCACTTTTTTTTGGCTGCACCTAGACAAAATCTGGCATCATATTCGGTTTCAGCACGTCGAATAACCAAGGAAACTGATGCGACATCGTTTTCTTTGCGACCACAGCTCACGAAAAACTCAATCATAGAAGTTGATATTCGTGTTCGATATGATGGCATATAACTTGAGTACACATTGTCGTAGGGCGATGAAACCGCGTGCAATAGCTTCGTCTCGTCGAACTACACGAGTGCAATGCGCGGTGTTTGCGTGTGAACAATTTGTCTTCGAGAAAAAGTCGATTATACATATGCGTTTTTACGACATCGTGGGAATCACTTTTTTTTGGCTGCACCTAGACAAAATCTGGCATCATATTCGGTTTCAGCGGTCGAATAACCAAGGCAACTGATGCGACATCTTTTTCTTTGCGACCACAGCTCACGAAAATCTCAATCATAGAAGTTGATATTCGTGTTCGATATGATGGCATATAACTTGAGTACACATTGTCGTAGGCCGATGAAACCGCGTGCAATAGCTTCGTCTCGTCGAACTACACGAGTGCAATGCGCGAAGTTTGCGTGTGAACAATTTGTGTTCGAGAAAAAGTCGATTATACATATGCGTTTTTACGACATCGTGGGGATCACTTTTTTTTGGCTGCACCTAGACAAAATCTGGCATCATATTCGGTTTCAGCACGTCGAATAACCAAGGAAACTAATGCGACATCGTTTTCTTTGCGACCACAGCTCACGAAAAACTCAATCATAGAAGTTGATATTCGTGTTCGATATGATGGCATATAACTTGAGTA
This sequence comes from Diachasmimorpha longicaudata, assembly GCF_034640455.1. Taxonomy (NCBI): domain Eukaryota; kingdom Metazoa; phylum Arthropoda; class Insecta; order Hymenoptera; family Braconidae; genus Diachasmimorpha; species Diachasmimorpha longicaudata. Next base: position 1,575,341 of record NC_087239.1, on the reverse strand, counting down.
CACATTGTCGTAGGGCGATGAAACCGCGTGCAATAGCTTCGTCTCGTCGAACTACACGAGTGCAATGCGCGAAGTTTGCGTGTGAACAATTTGTCTTCGAGATAACGTCGATTATACATATGCGTTTTTACGACATCGTGGGAATCACTTTTTTTTGGCTGCACCTAGACAAAATCTGGCATCATATTCGGTTTCAGCACGTCGAATAACCAAGGAAACTGATGCGACATCGTTTTCTTTGCGACCAGAGCTCACGAAAAACTCAATCATAGAAGTTGATATTCGTGTTCGATATGATGGCATATAACTTGAGTACACATTGTCGTAGGGCGATGAAATCGCGTGCAATAGCTTCGTCTCGTCGAACTACACGAGTGCAATGCGCGAAGTTTGCGTGTGAACATTTTGTCTTCGAGAAAACGTCGATTATACATATGCGTCTTTACGACATCGTGGGAATCACTTTTTTTTGGCTGCACCTAGACAAAATTTGGCATCATATTCGGTTTCAGCACGTCCAATAACCAAGGAAACTGATGCGACATCATTTTATACATATTATACATATGCGTTTTTACGACATCGTGGGAATCACTTTTTTTTGGCTGCACCTAGACAAAATCTGGCATCATATTCGGTTTCAGCACGGCGAATAACCAAGGAAACTGATGTGACATCGTGTTCTTTGCGACCACAGCTCACGAAAAACTCAATCATAGAAGTTGATATTCGTGTTCGATATGATGGCATATAACTTGAGTACACATTGTCGTAGGGCGATGAAACCGCGTGCAATAGCTTCGTCTCGTCGAACTACACGAGTGCAATGCGCGAAGTCTGCGTGTGAACAATTTGTCTTCGAGAAAACTTCGATTATACATATGCGTTTTTACGACATCGTGGGAATTACTTTTTTTTGGCTGCACCTAGACAAAATCTGGCATCATATTCGGTTTCAGCACGTCGAATAACCAAGGAAACTGATGCGACATCGTTTTCATTGCGACCACAGCTCACGAAAAACTCAATCATGGAAGTTGATATTCGTGTTCGATATGATGGCATATAACTTGAGTACACATTGTCGTAGGGCGATGAAACCGCGTGCAATAGCTTCGTCTCGTCGAACTACACGAGTGCAATGCGCGAAGTTTGCGTGTGAACAATTTGTCTTCGAGAAAAAATCGATTATACATATGCGTTTTTACGACATCGTGGGAATCACTTTTTTTTGGCTGCACCTAGACAAAATCTGGCATCATATTCGGTTTCAGCACGTCGAATAACCAAGGCAACTGATGCGACATCTTTTTCTTTGCGACCACAGCTCACGAAAATCTCAATCATAGAAGTTGATATTCGTGTTCGATATGATGGCATATAACTTGAGTACACATTGTCGTAGGCCGATGAAACCGCGTGCAATAGCTTCGTCTCGTCGAACTACACGAGTGCAATGCGCGAAGTTTGCGTGTGAACATTTTGTCTTCGAGAAAACGTCGATTATACATATGCGTCTTTACGACATCGTGGGAATCACTTTTTTTTGGCTGCACCTAGACAAAATTTGGCATCATATTCGGTTTCAGCACGTCCAATAACCAAGGAAACTGATGCGACATCATTTTATACATATTATACATATGCGTTTTTACGACATCGTGGGAATCACTTTTTTTTGGCTGCACCTAGACAAAATCTGGCATCATATTCGGTTTCAGCACGGCGAATAACCAAGGAAACTGATGTGACATCGTGTTCTTTGCGACCACAGCTCACGAAAAACTCAATCATAGAAGTTGATATTCGTGTTCGATATGATGGCATATAACTTGAGTACACATTGTCGTAGGGCGATGAAACCGCGTGCAATAGCTTCGTCTCGTCGAACTACACGAGTGCAATGCGCGAAGTCTGCGTGTGAACAATTTGTCTTCGAGAAAACTTCGATTATACATATGCGTTTTTACGACATCGTGGGAATTACTTTTTTTTGGCTGCACCTAGACAAAATCTGGCATCATATTCGGTTTCAGCACGTCGAATAACCAAGGAAACTGATGCGACATCGTTTTCATTGCGACCACAGCTCACGAAAAACTCAATCATGGAAGTTGATATTCGTGTTCGATATGATGGCATATAACTTGAGTACACATTGTCGTAGGGCGATGAAACCGCGTGCAATAGCTTCGTCTCGTCGAACTACACGAGTGCAATGCGCGAAGTTTGCGTGTGAACAATTTGTCTTCGAGAAAAAATCGATTATACATATGCGTTTTTACGACATCGTGGGAATCACTTTTTTTTGGCTGCACCTAGACAAAATCTGGCATCATATTCGGTTTCAGCACGTCGAATAACCAAGGCAACTGATGCGACATCTTTTTCTTTGCGACCACAGCTCACGAAAATCTCAATCATAGAAGTTGATATTCGTGTTCGATATGATGGCATATAACTTGAGTACACATTGTCGTAGGCCGATGAAACCGCGTGCAATAGCTTCGTCTCGTCGAACTACACGAGTGCAATGCGCGAAGTTTGCGTGTGAACAATTTGTCTTCGAGAAAACGTCGATTATACATATGCGTTTTTACGACATCGTGGGAATCACTTTTTTTTGGCTGCACCTAGACAAAATTTGGCATCATATTCGGTTTCAGCACGTCGAATAACCAAGGAAACTGATGCGACATCGTTTTATACATATTATACATATGCGTTTTTACGACATCGTGGGAATCACTTTTTTTTGGCTGCACCTAGACAAAATCTGGCATCATATTCGGTTTCAGCACGGCGAATAACCAAGGAAACTGATGCGACATCGTGTTCTTTGCGACCACAGCTCACGAAAAACTCAATCATAGAAGTTGATATTCGTGTTCGATATGATGGCATATAACTTGAGTACACATTGTCGTAGGGCGATGAAACCGCGTGCAATAGCTTCGTCTCGTCGAACTACACGAGTGCAATGCGCGAAGTCTGCGTGTGAACAATTTGTCTTCGAGAAAACTTCGATTATACATATGCGTTTTTACGACATCGTGGGAATTACTTTTTTTTGGCTGCACCTAGACAAAATCTGGCATCATATTCGGTTTCAGCACGTCGAACAACCAAGGAAACTGATGCGACATCGTTTTCTTTGCGACCACAGCTCACGAAAAACTCAATCATGGAAGTTGATATTCGTGTTCGATATGATGGCATATAACTTGAGTACACATTGTCGTAGGGCGATGAAACCGCGTGCAATAGCTTCGTCTCGTCGAACTACACGAGTGCAATGCGCGAAGTTTGCGTGTGAACAATTTGTCTTCGAGAAAACGTCGATTATACATATGCGTTTTTACGACATCGTGGGGATCACTTTTTTTTGGCTGCACCTAGACAAAATCTGGCATCATATTCGGTTTCAGCACGTCGAATAACCAAGGAAACTGATGCGACATCGTTTTCTTTGCGACCACAGCTCACGAAAAACTCAATCATAGAAGTTGATATTCGTGTTCGATATGATGGCATATAACTTGAGTACACATTGTCGTAGGGCGATGAAACCGCGTGCAATAGCTTCGTCTCGTCGTACTACACGAGTGCAATGCGCGAAGTTTGCGTGTGAACAATTTGTCTTCGAGAAAACGTCGATTATACATATGCGTTTTTACGACATCGTGGGAATCACTTTTTTTTGGCTGCACCTAGACAAAATCTGGCATCATATTCGGTTTCAGCCCGTCGAATAACCAAGGAAACTGATGCGACATCGTTTTCTTTGCGACCACAGCTCACGAAAAACTCAATCATAGAAGTTGATATTCGTGTTCGATATGATGGCATATAACTTGAGTACACATTGTCGTAGGCCGATGAAACAGCGTGCAATAGCTTCGTCTCGTCGAACTACACGAGTGCAATGTGCGATGTTTGCGTTTGAACAATTTGTCTTCGAGAAAAAGTCGATTATACATATGCGTTTTTACGACATCGTGGGAATCACTTTTTTTTGGCTGCACCTAGACAAAATCTGGCATCATATTCGGTTTGAGCACGTCGAATAACCAAGGAAACTGATGCGACATCGTTTTCTTTGCGACCACAGCTCACGAAAAACTCAATCATAGAAGTTGATATTCGTGTTCGATATGATGGCATATAACTTGAGTACACATTGTCGTAGGCCGATGAAACCGCGTGCAATAGCTTCGTCTCGTCGAACTACACGAGTGCAATGCGCGAAGTTTGCGTGTGAACAATTTGTGTTCGAGAAAAAGTTGATTATACATATGCGTTTTTACGACATCGTGGGGATCACTTTTTTTTGGCTGCACCTAGACAAAATCTGGCATCATATTCGGTTTCAGCACGTCGAATAACCAAGGAAACTGATGCGACATCGTTTTCTTTGCGACCACAGCTCACGAAAAACTCAATCATAGAAGTTGATATTCGTGTTCGATATGATGGCATATAACTTGAGTACACATTGTCGTAGGCCGATGAAACCGCGTGCAATAGCTTCGTCTCGTCGAACTACACGAGTGCAATGCGCGAAGTTTGCGTGTGAACAATTTGTCTTCGAGAAAAAGTCGATTATACATATGCGTTTTTACGACATCGTGGGAATCACTTTTTTTTGGCTGCACCTAGACAAAATCTGGCATCATATTCGGTTTCAGCACGTCGAATAACCAAGGAAGCTGATGCGACATCGTTTTATACATATTATACATATGCGTTTTTACGACATCGTGGGAATCACTTTTTTTTGGCTGCACCTAGACAAAATCTGGCATCATATTCGGTTTCAGCACGGCGAATAACCAAGGAAACTGATGCGACATCGTGTTCTTTGCGACCACAGCTCACGAAAAACTCAATCATAGAAGTTGATATTCGTGTTCGATATGATGGCATATAACTTGAGTACACATTGTCGTAGGGCGATGAAACCGCGTGCAATAGCTTCGTCTCGTCGAACTACACGAGTGCAATGCGCGAAGTCTGCGTGTGAACAATTTGTCTTCGAGAAAACTTCGATTATACATATGCGTTTTTACGACATCGTGGGAATTACTTTTTTTTGGCTGCACCTAGACAAAATCTGGCATCATATTCGGTTTCAGCACGTCGAACAACCAAGGAAACTGATGCGACATCGTTTTCTTTGCGACCACAGCTCACGAAAAACTCAATCATGGAAGTTGATATTCGTGTTCGATATGATGGCATATAACTTGAGTACACATTGTCGTAGGGCGATGAAACCGCGTGCAATAGCTTCGTCTCGTCGAACTACACGAGTGCAATGCGCGAAGTTTGCGTGTGAACAATTTGTCTTCGAGAAAACGTCGATTATACATATGCGTTTTTACGACATCGTGGGGATCACTTTTTTTTGGCTGCACCTAGACAAAATCTGGCATCATATTCGGTTTCAGCACGTCGAATAACCAAGGAAACTGATGCGACATCGTTTTCTTTGCGACCACAGCTCACGAAAAACTCAATCATAGAAGTTGATATTCGTGTTCGATATGATGGCATATAACTTGAGTACACATTGTCGTAGGGCGATGAAACCGCGTGCAATAGCTTCGTCTCGTCGTACTACACGAGTGCAATGCGCGAAGTTTGCGTGTGAACAATTTGTCTTCGAGAAAACGTCGATTATACATATGCGTTTTTACGACATCGTGGGAATCACTTTTTTTTGGCTGCACCTAGACAAAATCTGGCATCATATTCGGTTTCAGCACGTCGAATAACCAAGGAAACTGATGCGACATCGTTTTCTTTGCGACCACAGCTCACGAAAAACTCAATCATAGAAGTTGATATTCGTGTTCGATATGATGGCATATAACTTGAGTACACATTGTCGTAGGCCGATGAAACAGCGTGCAATAGCTTCGTCTCGTCGAACTACACGAGTGCAATGTGCGATGTTTGCGTTTGAACAATTTGTCTTCGAGAAAAAGTCGATTATACATATGCGTTTTTACGACATCGTGGGAATCACTTTTTTTTGGCTGCACCTAAACAAAATCTGGCATCATATTCGGTTTCAGCACGTCGAATAACCAAGGAAGCTGATGCGACATCGTTTTATACATATTATACATATGCGTTTTTACGACATCGTGGGAATCACTTTTTTTTGGCTGCACCTAGACAAAATCTGGCATCATATTCGGTTTCAGCACGGCGAATAACCAAGGAAACTGATGCGACATCGTGTTCTTTGCGACCACAGCTCACGAAAAACTCAATCATAGAAGTTGATATTCGTGTTCGATATGATGGCATATAACTTGAGTACACATTGTCGTAGGGCGATGAAACCGCGTGCAATAGCTTCGTCTCGTCGAACTACACGAGTGCAATGCGCGAAGTCTGCGTGTGAACAATTTGTCTTCGAGAAAACTTCGATTATACATATGCGTTTTTACGACATCGTGGGAATTACTTTTTTTTGGCTGCACCTAGACAAAATCTGGCATCATATTCGGTTTCAGCACGTCGAATAACCAAGGAAACTGATGCGACATCGTTTTATACATATTATACATATGCGTTTTTACGACATCGTGGGAATCACTTTTTTTTGGCTGCACCTAGACAAAATCTGGCATCATATTCGGTTTCAGCACGTCGAATAACCAAGGAAACTGATGCGACATCGTTTTCTTTGCGACCAGAGCTCACGAAAAACTCAATCATGGAAATTGATATTCGTGTTCGATATGATGGCATATAACTTGAGTACACATTGTCGTAGGGCAATGAAACCGCGTGCAATAGCTTCGTCTCGTCGAACTACACGAGTGCAATGCGCGAAGTTTGCGTGTGAACATTTTGTCTTCGAGAAAACGTCGATTATACATATGCGTCTTTACGACATCGTGGGAATCACTTTTTTTTGGCTGCACCTAGACAAAATCTGGCATCATATTCGGTTTCAGCACGGCGAATAACCAAGGAAACTGATGCGACATCGTTTTATACATATTATACATATGCGTTTTTACGACATCGTGGGAATCACTTTTTTTTGGCTGCACCTAGACAAAATCTGGCATCATATTCGGTTTCAGCACGTCGAATAACCAAGGAAACTGATGCGACATCGTTTTCTTTGCGACCAGAGCTCACGAAAAACTCAATCATGGAAATTGATATTCGTGTTCGATATGATGGCATATAACTTGAGTACACATTGTCGTAGGGCAATGAAACCGCGTGCAATAGCTTCGTCTCGTCGAACTACACGAGTGCAATGCGCGAAGTTTGCGTGTGAACAATTTGTCTTCGAGAAAAAGTCGATTATACATATGCGTTTTTACGACATCGTGGGAATCACTTTTTTTTGGCTGCACCTAGACAAAATCTGGCATCATATTCGGTTTCAGCATGTCGAATAACCAAGGAAACTGATGCGACATCGTTTCCTTTGCGACCACAGCTCACGAAAAACTCAATCATAGAAGTTGATATTCGTGTTCGATATGATGGCATATAACTTGAGTACACATTGTCGTAGGCCGATGAAACCGCGCGCAATAGCTTCGTCTCGTCGAACTACACGAGTGCAATGCGCGAAGTTTGCGTGTGAACAATTTGTCTTCGAGAAAACGTCGATTATACATATGCGTTTTTACGACATCGTGGGAATCACTTTTTTTTGGCTGCACCTAGACAAAATCTGGCATCATATTCGGTTTCAGCACGTCGAATAACCAAGGAAACTGATGCGACATCGTTTTCTTTGCGACCACAGCTCACGAAAAACTCAATCATAGAAGTTGATATTCGTGTTCGATATGATGGCATATAACTTGAGTACACATTGTCGTAGGCCGATGAAACCGCGTGCAATAGCTTCGTCTCGTCGAACTATACGAGTGCAATGCGCGAAGTTTGCGTGTGAACTATTTGTCTTCGAGAAAAAGTCGATTATACATATGCGTTTTTACAACATCGTGGGAATCACTTTTTTTTGGCTGCACCTAGACAAAATCTGGCATCATATTCGGTTTCAGCACGTCGAATAACCAAGGAAACTGATGCGACATCGTTTTCTTTGCGACCACAGCTCACGAAAAACTCAATCATAGAAGTTGATATTCGTGTTCGATATGATGGCATATAACTTGAGTACACATTGTCGTAGGCCGATGAAACCGCGTGCAATAGCTTCGTCTCGTCGAACTACACGAGTGGAATGCGCGAAGTTTGCGTGTGAACAATTTGTCTTCGAGAAAAAGTCGATTATACATTAGCGTTTTTACGACATCGTGGGAATCACTTTTTTTTGGCTGCACTTAGACAAAATCTGGCATCATATTCGGTTTCAGCACGTCGAATAAGCAAGGAAACTGATGCGACATCGTTTTCTTTGCGACCACAGCTCACGAAAAACTCAATCATAGAAGTTGATATTCGTGTTCGATATGATGGCATATAACTTGAGTACACATTGTCGTAGCCCGATGAAACCGCGTGCAATAGCTTCGTCTCGTCGAACTACACGAGTGCAATGCGCGAAGTTTGCGTGTGAACAATTTGTCTTCGAGAAAAAGTCGATTATACATTAGCGTTTTTACGACATCGTGGGAATCACTTTTTTTTGGCTGCACCTAGACAAAATCTGGCATCATATTCGGTTTCAGCACGTCGAATAAGCAAGGAAACTGATGCGACATCGTTTTCTTTGCGACCACAGCTCCCGAAAAACTCACTCATAGAAGTTGATATTCGTGTTCGATATGATGGCATATACCTTGAGTACACATTGTCGTAGGGCGATGAAACCGCGTGCAATAGCTTCGTCTCGTCGAACTACACGAGTGCAATGCGCGAAGTTTGCGTGTGAACAATATGTCTTCGAGAAAACGTCGATTATACATATGCGTTTTTACGACATCGTGGGAATCACTTTTTTTTGGCTGCACCTAGACAAAATCTGGCATCATATTCGGTTTCAGCACGTCGAATAACCAAGGAAAATGATGCGACATCGTTTCCTTTGCGACCACAGCTCACGAAAAACTCAATCATAGAAGTTGATATTCGTGTTCGATATGATGGCATATAACTTGAGTACACATTGTCGTAGGCCGATGAAACCGCGTGCAATAGCATCGTCTCGTCGAACTACATGAGTGCAATGCGCGAAGTTTGCGTGTGAACAATTTGTCTTCGAGAAAAAGTCGATTATACATATGCGTTTTTACGACATCGTGGGAATCACTTTTTTTTGGCTGCACCTAGACAAAATCTGGCATCATATTCGGTTTCAGCACGTCGAATAAGCAAGGAAACTGATGCGACATCGTTTTCTTTGCGACCACAGCTCACGAAAAACTCAATCATAGAAGTTGATATTCGTGTTCGATATGATGGCATATAACTTGAGTACACATTGTCGTAGGCCGATGAAACCGCGTGCAATAGCTTCGTCTCGTCGAACTACACGAGTGGAATGCGCGAAGTTTGCGTGTGAACAATTTGTCTTCGAGAAAAAGTCGATTATACATTAGCGTTTTTACGACATCGTGGGAATCACTTTTTTTTGGCTGCACCTAGACAAAATCTGGCATCATATTCGGTTTCAGCACGTCGAATAAGCAAGGAAACTGATGCGACATCGTTTTCTTTGCGACCACAGCTCACGAAAAACTCAATCATAGAAGTTGATATTCGTGTTCGATATGATGGCATATAACTTGAGTACACATTGTCGTAGGGCGATGAAACCGCGTGCAATAGCTTCGTCTCGTCGAACTACACGAGTGCAATGCGCGAAGTTTGCGTGTGAACAATTTGTCTTCGAGAAACCGTCGATTATACATATGCGTTTTTACGACATCGTGGGAATCACTTTTTTTTGGCTGCACCTAGACAAAATCTGGCATCATATTCGGTTTCAGCACGTCGAATAACCAAGGAAACTGATGCGACATCGTTTTCTTTGCGACCACAGCTCACGAAAAACTCAATCATAGAAGTTGATATTCGTGTTCGATATGATGGCATATAACTTGAGTACACATTGTCGTAGCCCGATGAAACCGCGTGCAATAGCTTCGTCTCGTCGAACTACACGAGTGTAATGCGCGAAGTTTGCGTGTGAACAATTTGTCTTCGAGAAAAAGTCGATTATACTGTGAGTCTCGTTCTCGATGATAATAATTGTAGTCATGCTTGCCATGCCTTAAGTCCACAACGTTTAACTCAAATTTTTTAAATTTATTTTTATCCGCGCCATGTATCCTCTGGTCGCTACAGTGGCGCCATCTTTACCTCATATTGTTTCGTTGTGCCGAAACTTCTCAACGTTTTTCGTATTTCGTCACATAAAAAAGTTAATTTTGTTCAACAAACAGTGGTATAATGTCCAGTCGAGATAGGAAACGGCGTTCCAGATCCAGATCGAGAGATGAACGCAGTCACAAGAGGATGAGATCATCGGAAAAATTCAGAGTGCTACAAAATCAGTTAGATAACCTCACTCAGGTCGTCAACAAATTAGTTGAGGTTCGAGCAAAACCTGCTGTAAAAGATCTCACTAATTTGAATGAGATAATTGGTAAGTAACCCCATACGGGTAAAACAAATCTCATTCCATGCCAATCTCACCTTTCCATACGAAATTTGAGAATCAGAGTCCACACGACTCTGAGGGGGCATTAAGATATCGTTCAAAGTAACGAGTTATTATCTTAATATACACAACAAGTGTAGCCTTGGCACAAGTTAGCACCTTTTCCCCATTGTCGTTACAGAAATTGACGACAAAGAAAATAATTCTTCTGTCATCAATGACGACACAAACCCTTCTCAGGCACGGGAACAGGTGGTTAATTCAGAGGATCCGACCCACATAACGGTGTCTTCGTCCAGGGAGGCAGTCCTGAAAGCCTTGGGGGTGGATGTGTCATTTTCTAAATTGAAAGAGGTGACGTACAATTCAGAGCTGATGAAGACATGGTCAAAATGGACTAAAGAAGGTCTTCCGGCTAAAAATAAAAAAGATATCGTCGACTTGTATAACCGCAAAGGCGAATTATACGTGGAAGCCCCCAAGGTCAACTTAGAAATTTTGCCACTCCTCTCAGATATGGCGAAGAAGAGAGACTCACACTTCGTGGATACCCAGAATTGTGTTGGGACAGCTCTGGCTGCTCTGGGAGCGGCAGTGTCCTTGATGGTTGATCCTCCAGAAGAAGGTCTGGATGAAGACGTCTTTACTGACTATTTGAGTCATACGGGACAGATGCTCGCGGATATTTTTTATCAACAGACTGTGGCACGTAAGTCTTTCATTACCCCTCTCTTCAACAAGACCATGAAGCCCACGGTGGATACGATGCTAACAGATGAATGGCTATATGGAGAAAACTTGAAAGAAAAAGTTAAAACGGCAAAGGAAATTGAACGAGCATCCTCTGACATCAAGGATAAACCCCCACAGAAGAACGCTCCTAGAACACGACTCCAGGGAAACTCGAAGAACCCACCTGCGAATGCTCGTCAGGTGGGTTATCATCAACAGAGACATCGACTCCTTCAGTTCAGGAAGACGTCATACAAGAGTGCCTCCACGAATCGTCCCAAAACGAATCCTCAGACGAGCCAATCGTCATCAAAGAAATAGCTAAGGTAACGAAACTAGCAGGACGCCTAGCCTGTTTCCTGGAGAATTGGAAGGAATTAGACATAAATATCTTGAAATATGTGGAAGGTTATCGACTTCCCTTTACAAAAATTCCGGTGCAGAAAAATCCTCCCAAAGAGAGAAAATTTGCTGACCAGGAATCAATACAAATTCAATTAGAAATTGATAAGTTACTACACTTAGGCGCTCTTGAGGAATGCGACCATGTAGTAGGAGAGTTTATCTCGACATTCTTCCTCACCCCGAAACCAAATGGAACATTTCGCTTCATTTTTAATTTAAAAGAGCTGAATAAATTCATTTATGCACCCCACTTCAAGCTTGAAGATTTAAAATCTGCCATGAATCTCGTTTCAGTTAATGATTTCATGGGATCTATTGATCTAAAGGATGCCTACTTTGTAGTTCCTATTGACGAGGAAGACAGAAAATTTCTCAGATTAGAATTCAAAGGCCAACTATTTCAATTTACATGTCTTCCTTTTGGATTATCCACCAGTCCCTTTGTTTTTACAAAAATTATGAAACCCGTTGTTAGTAAACTCCGATTACAAGGAATGCGGCTAATGATATATTTGGATGATTTTCTTTTCGTAAGTAATTCCAAGGATCAATGCGAAGAAAATATGAGAACATGCATAAACTTATTAGAAAATCTAGGTTTTATTGTGAATTTCGAAAAGAGCTCCTTAGTAGCCACCCAGAAGTGTAAATACTTAGGTTTTGTGATCAATTCTGTCAACTATTCATTGGAGTTACCAGACAAAAAGAAAATACAGATTAAGGAAATGATCAAAATATTCAAGAAGGGAGGAAAACACAAAATTCGTCAATTTGCCACTCTCTTGGGTGTCCTAACTGCAGCATGCCCGGCAATGGAGTATGGCTCTATCCACTGTAAAAGGCTGGAGAGACAAAAATTCTTGGCGTTGAAATTCAACGGTGGCAATTATGAGGGAAAAATTCTGATTAATGATATTATGTTTGAAGATCTAGAGTGGTGGCAGAAAAATGTTAATATTGGATTGAATCCTATCAGACGTCAGGAATATTCCATGGTGATATTTTCAGATTCCTCGTTGACAGGCTGGGGATGTTATTGTAACAATATCAAGGCTCATGGTTTTTGGAGTGAAAAGGAGCAAGGGAAACACATTAATTACCTTGAATTATTAGCGGCCTTTTTTGCCCTGAGATGCTTTGCATCTAAAGTATCGAATACCGAAATCCTATTACGTCTAGACAATACTACCGCGGTCTCTTATATTAATAAATCTAGAGGAATCCAATTCCCACACCTAAGTGAATTATCAAGAAAAATTTGGGAGTGGTGCGAAAGGAGAAAGTTATGGATAAGAGCTTCATACATCCCTTCAAAGGAGAATATAGAAGCAGATTCAGCATCCCGAATAACGAATATTGATACAGAGTGGAGTCTCTCTCCCTCAGCATTTGAACGAATCGAGGAAAAGTTCGGTCCCTTCTCGGTGGATCTTTTTGCAACAAGATTGAACAACAAGTGCAATAAGTTCTATTCTCGTTTCCCAGACCCTCAAGCTAGTATCATTGATGCATTTACTGTCTCATGGAAAGAAGAACTCTTCTATGCCTTTCCTCCTTTCGCGCTGATCCTCCGTAGCTTAAGGAAAATTATCAATGACGAAGCTACTGGTATTCTAGTAATTCCACATTGGCCCACACAACCCTGGTACCCTCTTTTTTCTTCCCTCCTTATCGAGGCCCCAATAATTTTCAAGCCTGACGAATTCTCTCTGATATCCCCTTTCAGGAACGAGATCCATCCCCTGTCATCCCACCTTTCATTGGTGGCAGGGAAATTATCCGGTCAGCCTACTCAAGGAAGGGAATCGACGAGAGTTCAGTAGAAAAAATGATCAATTCTATTGCTGCATCAACACTCCGACAATATGAATGTCAGCTAAAAAGATGGTGGAGTTATGCTCATGCTAAACAATTAGATGTCTTCAACGCAAAGACTTCAGAGATTATTGAATTCCTCAACTCCAGATCGGAAGAAGGGAGTAAATATAATACTTTGAATAGTTCTCGCGCAGCAATTGCCTTGATTACTTCATATGATGTGAACAATGATGGTTTGATATCACGTTTCATGAGAGGGGTTTTCAGAGAAAATCCTACCAAAGCACGATACTCCACGACATGGAACATTACTCCAGTTCTAGATTATTTAGAAAAGCTGCCCCCTCTACAAGAATTAACCTTGAGTGTCGCAGCTGAAAAATTATGTACTCTCCTGGCTCTCACAACGGCTCAAAGGTTACAAACCTTATCACTCATCAGGATTGATAACATAGTCAGATTTGACTCTTACATAAGTATAAAAATTACGGAATTGGTTAAGACGTCGAAACCAGGTTCATCAGAACCAGATCTAATTCTACCTTTTTTCCCTGAGAGACCTGGATTATGTGTAGCCTCATTAGTACTAGACTATATTAAGATGACCCAAAAATTCAGAAATGAACAAACCAAAAACCTATTGATTGCTACCATGAAACCCTACGGGGCTATTAGTGCCCAAACGATTGGTCACTGGATCAAGAGGCTTTTGGGAAAGGCAGGTATCGACATATCTCAGTTCGGTGCTTACAGTACTCGGCATTCTGCGGTTTCAGCAGCTCACAAGCGAGGAATAGATATTGCAACTATTAGACGAACTGCTGGATGGGCCCCTGAATCTCAGACCTTTTTCAAGTTCTATAATAGACCCATCCAGCCTCTCAATGATGAATTTGCACGTGCAATCATTGGATAAGCTAATTATTTACATTTGTTATTGCGTTTCTATTGTTCTACTATGTTAGTTTTCCAAAAAAGGAAGATAAATAAATAAGTGAAACAAATTATCATGTAAAGAAAAAATTGTCATAATCACCATTGAACCCTCTAAAAAACTACAATTATTATCATCGAGAACGAGACTCTTCGTATAATTTCAATCAAACTTCGCCCGCCTTCGGCGGGCTCGTTTGATGGGTCAATTATACATATGCGTTTTTACGACTTCGTGGGAATCACTTTTTTTTGGCTGCACCTAGACAAAATCTGGCATCATATTCGGTTTCAGCACGTCGAATAACCAAGGAAACTGATGCGACATCGTTTCCTTTGCGACCACAGCTCACGAAAAACTCAATCATAGAAGTTGATATTCGTGTTCGATATGATGGCATATAACTTGAGTACACATTGTCGTAGGCCGATGAAACCGCGCGCAATAGCTTCGTCTCGTCGAACTACACGAGTGCAATGCGCGAAGTTTGCGTGTGAACAATTTGTCTTCGAGAAAACGTCGATTATACATATGCGTTTTTACGACATCGTGGGAATCACTTTTTTTTGGCTGCACCTAGACAAAATCTGGCATCATATTCGGTTTCAGCACGTCGAATAACCAAGGAAACTGATGCGACATCGTTTTCTTTGCGACCACAGCTCACGAAAAACTCAATCATAGAAGTTGATATTCGTGTTCGATATGATGGCATATAACTTGAGTACACATTGTCGTAGGCCGATGAAACCGCGTGCAAGAGCTTCGTCTCGTCGAACTACACGAGTGCAATGCGCGAAGTTTGCGTGTGAACAATTTGTCTTCGAGAAAAAGTCGATTATACATATGCGTTTTTACAACATCGTGGGAATCACTTTTTTTTGGCTGCACCTAGACAAAATCTGGCATCATATTCGGTTTCAGCACGTCGAATAACCAAGGAAACTGATGCGACATCGTTTTCTTTGCGACCACAGCTCACGAAAAACTCAATCATAGAAGTTGATATTCGTGTTCGATATGATGGCATATAACTTGAGTACACATTGTCGTAGTCCGATGAAACCGCGTGCAATAGCTTCGTCTCGTCGAACTATACGAGTGCAATGCGCGAAGTTTGCGTGTGAACAATTTGTCTTCGAGAAAAAGTCGATTATACATATGCGTTTTTACGACATCGTGGGAATCACTTTTTTTTGGCTGCACCTAGAGAAAATCTGGCATCATATTCGGTTTCAGCACGTCGAATTACCAAGGAAACTGATGCGACATCGTTTTCTTTGCGACCACAGCTCACGAAAAACTCAATCATAGAAGTTGATATTCGTGTTCGATATGATGGCATATAACTTGAGTACACATTGTCGTAGGCCGATGAAACCGCGTGCAATAGCTTCGTCTCGTCGAACTACACGAGTGCAATGCGCGAAGTTCGCGTGTGAACAATTTGTCTTCGAGAAAAAGTCGATTATACATATGCGTTTTTACGACATCGTGGGAATCACTTTTTTTTGGCTGCACCTAGACAAAATCTGGCATCATATTTGGTTTCAGCACGTCGAATAATCAAGGAAACTGATGCGACATCGTTTTCTTTGCGACCACAGCTCACGAAAAACTCAATCATAGAAGTTGATATTCGTGTTCGATATGATGGCATATAACTTGAGTACACATTGTCGTAGGCCGATGAAACCGCGTGCAATAGCTTCGTCTCGTCGAACTACACGAGTGCAATGCGCGAAGTTTGCGTGTGAACAATTTGTCTTCGAGAAAACGTCGATTATACATATGCGTTTTTACGACATCGTGGGAATCACTTTTTTTTGGCTGCACCTAGACAAAATCTGGCATCATATTCGGTTTCAGCACGTCGAATAACCAAGGAAACTGATGCGACATCGTTTTCTTTGCGACCACAGCTCACGAAAAACTCAATCATAGAAGTTGATATTCGTGTTCGATATGATGGCATATAACTTGAGTACACATTGTCGTAGGCCGATGAAACCGCGTGCAAGAGCTTCGTCTCGTCGAACTACACGAGTGCAATGCGCGAAGTTTGCGTGTGAACAATTTGTCTTCGAGAAAAAGTCGATTATACATATGCGTTTTTACAACATCGTGGGAATCACTTTTTTTTGGCTGCACCTAGACAAAATCTGGCATCATATTCGGTTTCAGCACGTCGAATAACCAAGGAAACTGATGCGACATCGTTTTCTTTGCGACCACAGCTCACGAAAAACTCAATCATAGAAGTTGATATTCGTGTTCGATATGATGGCATATAACTTGAGTACACATTGTCGTAGTCCGATGAAACCGCGTGCAATAGCTTCGTCTCGTCGAACTATACGAGTGCAATGCGCGAAGTTTGCGTGTGAACAATTTGTCTTCGAGAAAAAGTCGATTATACATATGCGTTTTTACGACATCGTGGGAATCACTTTTTTTTGGCTGCACCTAGAGAAAATCTGGCATCATATTCGGTTTCAGCACGTCGAATTACCAAGGAAACTGATGCGACATCGTTTTCTTTGCGACCACAGCTCACGAAAAACTCAATCATAGAAGTTGATATTCGTGTTCGATATGATGGCATATAACTTGAGTACACATTGTCGTAGGCCGATGAAACCGCGTGCAATAGCTTCGTCTCGTCGAACTACACGAGTGCAATGCGCGAAGTTCGCGTGTGAACAATTTGTCTTCGAGAAAAAGTCGATTATACATATGCGTTTTTACGACATCGTGGGAATCACTTTTTTTTGGCTGCACCTAGACAAAATCTGGCATCATATTTGGTTTCAGCACGTCGAATAATCAAGGAAACTGATGCGACATCGTTTTCTTTGCGACCACAGCTCACGAAAAACTCAATCATAGAAGTTGATATTCGTGTTCGATATGATGGCATATAACTTGAGTACACATTGTCGTAGGCCGATGAAACCGCGTGCAATAGCTTCGTCTCGTCGAACTACACGAGTGCAATGCGCGAAGTTTGCGTGTGAACAATTTGTCTTCGAGAAAACGTCGATTATACATATGCGTTTTTACGACATCGTGGGAATCACTTTTTTTTGGCTGCACCTAGACAAAATCTGGCATCATATTCGGTTTCAGCACGTCGAATAACCAAGGAAACTGATGCGACATCGTTTTCTTTGCGACCACAGCTCACGAAAAACTCAATCATAGAAGTTGATATTCGTGTTCGATATGATGGCATATAACTTGAGTACACATTGTCGTAGGCCGATGAAACCGCGTGCAAGAGCTTCGTCTCGTCGAACTACACGAGTGCAATGCGCGAAGTTTGCGTGTGAACAATTTGTCTTCGAGAAAAAGTCGATTATACATATGCGTTTTTACAACATCGTGGGAATCACTTTTTTTTGGCTGCACCTAGACAAAATCTGGCATCATATTCGGTTTCAGCACGTCGAATAACCAAGGAAACTGATGCGACATCGTTTTCTTTGCGACCACAGCTCACGAAAAACTCAATCATAGAAGTTGATATTCGTGTTCGATATGATGGCATATAACTTGAGTACACATTGTCGTAGGCCGATGAAACCGCGTGCAATAGCTTCGTCTCGTCGAACTATACGAGTGCAATGCGCGAAGTTTGCGTGTGAACAATTTGTCTTCGAGAAAAAGTCGATTATACATATGCGTTTTTACGACATCGTGGGAATCACTTTTTTTTGGCTGCACCTAGAGAAAATCTGGCATCATATTCGGTTTCAGCACGTCGAATAACCAAGGAAACTGATGCGACATCGTTTTCTTTGCGACCACAGCTCACGAAAAACTCAATCATAGAAGTTGATATTCGTGTTCGATATGATGGCATATAACTTGAGTACACATTGTCGTAGGCCGATGAAACCACGTGCAATAGCTTCGTCTCGTCGAACTACACGAGTGCAATGCGCGAAGTTTGCGTGTGAACAATTTGTCTTGGAGAAAACGTCGATTATACATATGAGTTTTTACGACATCGTGGGAATCACTTTTTTTTGGCTGCACCTAGACAAAATCTGGCATCATATTCGGTTTCAGCACGTCGAATAACCAAGGAAACTGATGCGACATCGTTTTCTTTGCGACCACAGCTCACGAAAAACTCAATCATAGAAGTTGATAGTCGTGTTCGATATGATGGCATATAACTTGAGTACACATTGTCGTAGGCCGATGAAACCGCGTGCAATAGCTTCGTCTCGTCGAACTACACGAGTGCAATGCGCGACGTTTGCGTGTGAACAATTTGTCTCCGAGAAAAAGTCGATTATACATTAGCGTTTTTACGACATCGTGGGAATCACTTTTTTTTGGCTGCACCTAGACAAAATCTGGCATCATATTCGGTTTCAGCACGTCGAATAACCAAGGAAACTGATGAGACATCGTTTTCTTTGCGACCACAGCTCACAAAAAACTCAATCATAGAAGTTGATATTCGTGTTCGATATGATGGCATATAACTTGAGTACACATTGTCGTAGGCCGATGAAACCGCGTGCAATAGCTTCGTCTCGTCGAACTACACGAGTGCAATGCGCGAAGTTTGCGTGTGAACAATTTGTCTTCGAGAAAAAGTCGGTTATACATATGCGTTTTTACGACATCGTGGGAATCACTTTTTTTTGGCTGCACCTAGACAAAATCTGGCATCATATTCGGTTTCAGCACGTCGAATAACCAAGGAAACTGATGCGACATCGTTTTCTTTGCGACCACAGCTCACGAAAAACTCAATCATAGAAGTTGATATTCGTGTTCGATATGATGGCATATAACTTGAGTACACATTGTCGTAGGCCGATGAAACCGCGTGCAATAGCTTCGTCTCGTCGAACTACACGAGTGCAATGCGCGAAGTTTGCGTGTGAACAATTTGTCTTCGAGAAAACGTCGATTATACATATGCGTTTTTACGACATCGTGGGAATCACTTTTTTTTGGCTGCACCTAGACAAAATCTGGCATCATATTCGGTTTCAGCACGTCGAATAACCAAGGAAACTGATGCGACATCGTTTTCTTTGCGACCACAGCTCACGAAAAACTCAATCATAGAAGTTGATAGTCGTGTTCGTTATGATGGCATATAACTTGAGTACACATTGTCGTAGGCCGATGAAACCGCGTGCAATAGCTTCGTCTCGTCGAACTACACGAGTGCAATGCGCGAAGTTTGCGTGTGAACAATTTGTCTTCGAGAAAAAGTCGATTATACATATGCGTTTTTACGACATCGTGGGAATCACTTTTTTTTGGCTGCACCTAGACAAAATCTGGCATCATATTCGGTTTCAGCACGTCGAATAATCAAGGAAACTGATGCGACATCGTTTCCTTTGCGACCACAGCTCACGAAAAACTCAATCATAGAAGTTGATATTCGTGTTCGATATGATGGCATATAACTTGAGTACACATTGTCGTAGGCCGATGAAACCGCGTGCAATAGCTTCGTCTCGTCGAACTATACGAGTGCAATGCGCGAAGTTTGCGTGTGAACAATTTGTCTTCGAGAAAAAGTCGATTATACATATGCGTTTTTACGACATCGTGGGAATCACTTTTTTTTGGCTGCACCTAGAGAAAATCTGGCATCATATTCGGTTTCAGCACGTCGAATAACCAAGGAAACTGATGCGACATCGTTTTCTTTGCGACCACAGCTCACGAAAAACTCAATCATAGAAGTTGATATTCGTGTTCGATATGATGGCATATAACTTGAGTACACATTGTCGTAGGCCGATGAAACCACGTGCAATAGCTTCGTCTCGTCGAACTACACGAGTGCAATGCGCGAAGTTTGCGTGTGAACAATTTGTCTTCGAGAAAACGTCGATTATACATATGAGTTTTTACGACATCGTGGGAATCACTTTTTTTTGGCTGCACCTAGACAAAATCTGGCATCATATTCGGTTTCAGCACGTCGAATAACCAAGGAAACTGATGCGACATCGTTTTCTTTGCGACCACAGCTCACGAAAAACTCAATCATAGAAGTTGATATTCGTGTTCGATATGATGGCATATAACTTGAGTACACATTGTCGTAGGCCGATGAAACCGCGTGCAATAGCTTCGTCTCGTCGAACTACACGAGTGCAATGCGCGAAGTTTGCGTGTGAACAATTTGTCTTCGAGAAAACGTCGATTATACATATGCGTTTTTACGACATCGTGGGAATCACTTTTTTTTGGCTGCACCTAGACAAAATCTGGCATCATATTCGGTTTCAGCACGTCGAATAACCAAGGAAACTGATGCGACATTGTTTTCTTTGCGACCACAGCTCACGAAAAACTCAATCATAGAAGTTGATAGTCGTGTTCGATATGATGGCATATAACTTGAGTACACATTGTCGTAGGCCGATGAAACCGCGTGCAATAGCTTCGTCTCGTCGAACTACACGAGTGCAATGCGCGACGTTTGCGTGTGAACAATTTGTCTTCGAGAAAAAGTCGATTATACATATGCGTTTTTACGACATCGTGGGAATCACTTTTTTTTGGCTGCACCTAGACAAAATCTGGCATTATATTCGGTTTCAGCACGTCGAATAACCAAGGAAACTGATGCGACATCGTTTTCTTTGCGACCACAGCTCACGAAAAACTCAATCATAGAAGTTGATATTCGTGTTCGATATGATGGCATATAACTTGAGTACACATTGTCGTAGGCCGATGAAACCGCGTGCAATAGCTTCGTCTCGTCGAACTATACGAGTGCAATGCGCGAAGTTTGCGTGTGAACAATTTGTCTTCGAGAAAAAGTCGATTATACATATGCGTTTTTACGACATCGTGGGAATCACTTTTTTTTGGCTGCACCTAGAGAAAATCTGGCATCATATTCGGTTTCAGCACGTCGAATTACCAAGGAAACTGATGCGACATCGTTTTCTTTGCGACCACAGCTCACGAAAAACTCAATCATAGAAGTTGATATTCGTGTTCGATATGATGGCATATAACTTGAGTACACATTGTCGTAGGCCGATGAAACCGCGTGCAATAGCTTCGTCTCGTCGAACTACACGAGTGCAATGCGCGAAGTTCGCGTGTGAACAATTTGTCTTCGAGAAAAAGTCGATTATACATATGCGTTTTTACGACATCGTGGGAATCACTTTTTTTTGGCTGCACCTAGACAAAATCTGGCATCATATTTGGTTTCAGCACGTCGAATAATCAAGGAAACTGATGCGACATCGTTTTCTTTGCGACCACAGCTCACGAAAAACTCAATCATAGAAGTTGATATTCGTGTTCGATATGATGGCATATAACTTGAGTACACATTGTCGTAGGCCGATGAAACCGCGTGCAATAGCTTCGTCTCGTCGAACTACACGAGTGCAATGCGCGAAGTTTGCGTGTGAACAATTTGTCTTCGAGAAAACGTCGATTATACATATGCGTTTTTACGACATCGTGGGAATCACTTTTTTTTGGCTGCACCTAGACAAAATCTGGCATCATATTCGGTTTCAGCACGTCGAATAACCAAGGAAACTGATGCGACATCGTTTTCTTTGCGACCACAGCTCACGAAAAACTCAATCATAGAAGTTGATATTCGTGTTCGATATGATGGCATATAACTTGAGTACACATTGTCGTAGGCCGATGAAACCGCGTGCAAGAGCTTCGTCTCGTCGAACTACACGAGTGCAATGCGCGAAGTTTGCGTGTGAACAATTTGTCTTCGAGAAAAAGTCGATTATACATATGCGTTTTTACGACATCGTGGGAATCACTTTTTTTTGGCTGCACCTAGAGAAAATCTGGCATCATATTCGGTTTCAGCACGTCGAATAACCAAGGAAACTGATGCGACATCGTTTTCTTTGCGACCACAGCTCACGAAAAACTCAATCATAGAAGTTGATATTCGTGTTCGATATGATGGCATATAACTTGAGTACACATTGTCGTAGGCCGATGAAACCACGTGCAATAGCTTCGTCTCGTCGAACTACACGAGTGCAATGCGCGAAGTTTGCGTGTGAACAATTTGTCTTGGAGAAAACGTCGATTATACATATGAGTTTTTACGACATCGTGGGAATCACTTTTTTTTGGCTGCACCTAGACAAAATCTGGCATCATATTCGGTTTCAGCACGTCGAATAACCAAGGAAACTGATGCGACATCGTTTTCTTTGCGACCACAGCTCACGAAAAACTCAATCATAGAAGTTGATAGTCGTGTTCGATATGATGGCATATAACTTGAGTACACATTGTCGTAGGCCGATGAAACCGCGTGCAATAGCTTCGTCTCGTCGAACTACACGAGTGCAATGCGCGACGTTTGCGTGTGAACAATTTGTCTCCGAGAAAAAGTCGATTATACATTAGCGTTTTTACGACATCGTGGGAATCACTTTTTTTTGGCTGCACCTAGACAAAATCTGGCATCATATTCGGTTTCAGCACGTCGAATAACCAAGGAAACTGATGAGACATCGTTTTCTTTGCGACCACAGCTCACAAAAAACTCAATCATA
The DNA here is from genome assembly GCF_034640455.1 of Diachasmimorpha longicaudata. Lineage (NCBI taxonomy): Eukaryota > Metazoa > Arthropoda > Insecta > Hymenoptera > Braconidae > Diachasmimorpha > Diachasmimorpha longicaudata. The sequence continues at coordinate 1,552,279 of NC_087239.1, read as the reverse complement.
GAAGTTGATATTCGTGTTCGATATGATGGCATATAACTTGAGTACACATTGTCGTAGGCCGATGAAACCGCGTGCAATAGCTTCGTCTCGTCGAACTACACGAGTGCAATGCGCGAAGTTTGCGTGTGAACAATTTGTCTTCGAGAAAAAGTCGGTTATACATATGCGTTTTTACGACATCGTGGGAATCACTTTTTTTTGGCTGCACCTAGACAAAATCTGGCATCATATTCGGTTTCAGCACGTCGAATAACCAAGGAAACTGATGCGACATCGTTTTCTTTGCGACCACAGCTCACGAAAAACTCAATCATAGAAGTTGATATTCGTGTTCGATATGATGGCATATAACTTGAGTACACATTGTCGTAGGCCGATGAAACCGCGTGCAATAGCTTCGTCTCGTCGAACTACACGAGTGCAATGCGCGAAGTTTGCGTGTGAACAATTTGTCTTCGAGAAAACGTCGATTATACATATGCGTTTTTACGACATCGTGGGAATCACTTTTTTTTGGCTGCACCTAGACAAAATCTGGCATCATATTCGGTTTCAGCACGTCGAATAACCAAGGAAACTGATGCGACATCGTTTTCTTTGCGACCACAGCTCACGAAAAACTCAATCATAGAAGTTGATAGTCGTGTTCGATATGATGGCATATAACTTGAGTACACATTGTCGTAGGCCGATGAAACCGCGTTCAATAGCCTCGTCTCGTCGAACTACACGAGTGCAATGCGCGAAGTTTGCGTGTGAACAATTTGTCTTCGAGAAAAAGTCGATTATACATATGCGTTTTTACGACATCGTGAGAATCACTTTTTTTTGGCTGCACCTAGACAAAATCTGGCATCATATTCGGTTTCAGCACGTCGAATAATCAAGGAAACTGATGCGACATCGTTTCCTTTGCGACCACAGCTCACGAAAAACTCAATCATAGAAGTTGATATTCGTGTTCGATATGATGGCATATAACTTGAGTACACATTGTCGTAGGCCGATGAAACCGCGTGCAATAGCTTCGTCTCGTCGAACTATACGAGTGCAATGCGCGAAGTTTGCGTGTGAACAATTTGTCTTCGAGAAAAAGTCGATTATACATATGCGTTTTTACGACATCGTGGGAATCACTTTTTTTTGGCTGCACCTAGAGAAAATCTGGCATCATATTCGATTTCAGCACGTCGAATAACCAAGGAAACTGATGCGACATCGTTTTCTTTGCGACCACAGCTCACGAAAAACTCAATCATAGAAGTTGATATTCGTGTTCGATATGATGGCATATAACTTGAGTACACATTGTCGTAGGCCGATGAAACCACGTGCAATAGCTTCGTCTCGTCGAACTACACGAGTGCAATGCGCGAAGTTTGCGTGTGAACAATTTGTCTTCGAGAAAACGTCGATTATACATATGAGTTTTTACGACATCGTGGGAATCACTTTTTTTTGGCTGCACCTAGACAAAATCTGGCATCATATTCGGTTTCAGCACGTCGAATAACCAAGGAAACTGATGCGACATCGTTTTCTTTGCGACCACAGCTCACGAAAAACTCAATCATAGAAGTTGATATTCGTGTTCGATATGATGGCATATAACTTGAGTACACATTGTCGTAGGCCGATGAAACCGCGTGCAATAGCTTCGTCTCGTCGAACTACACGAGTGCAATGCGCGAAGTTTGCGTGTGAACAATTTGTCTTCGAGAAAACGTCGATTATACATATGCGTTTTTACGACATCGTGGGAATCACTTTTTTTTGGCTGCACCTAGACAAAATCTGGCATCATATTCGGTTTCAGCACGTCGAATAACCAAGGAAACTGATGCGACATTGTTTTCTTTGCGACCACAGCTCACGAAAAACTCAATCATAGAAGTTGATAGTCGTGTTCGATATGATGGCATATAACTTGAGTACACATTGTCGTAGGCCGATGAAACCGCGTGCAATAGCTTCGTCTCGTCGAACTACACGAGTGCAATGCGCGACGTTTGCGTGTGAACAATTTGTCTTCGAGAAAAAGTCGATTATACATATGCGTTTTTACGACATCGTGGGAATCACTTTTTTTTGGCTGCACCTAGACAAAATCTGGCATCATATTCGGTTTCAGCACGTCGAATAACCAAGGAAACTGATGCGACATCGTTTCCTTTGCGACCACAGCTCACGAAAAACTCAATCATGGAAGTTGATATTCGTGTTCGATATGATGGCATATAACTTGAGTACACATTGTCGTAGGCCGATGAAACCGCGTGCAATAGCTTCGTCTTGTCGAACTACACGAGTGCAATGCGCGAAGTTTGCGTGTGAACAATTTGTCTTCGAGAAAAAGTCGATTATACATATGCGTTTTTACGACATCGTGGGAATCACTTTTTTTTGGCTGCACCTAGACAAAATCTGGCATCATATTCGGTTTCAGCACGTCGAATAACCAAGGAAACTGATGCGACATCGTTTCCTTTGCGACCGCAGCTCACGAAAAACTCAATCATAGAAGTTGATATTCGTGTTCGATATGATGGCATATAACTTGAGTACACATTGTCGTAGGCCGATGAAACCGCGTGCAAGAGCTTCGTCTCGTCGAACTACACGAGTGCAATGCGCGAAGTTTGCGTGTGAACAATTTGTCTTCGAGAAAAAGTCGATTATACATATGCGTTTTTACAACATCGTGGGAATCACTTTTTTTTGGCTGCACCTAGACAAAATCTGGCATCATATTCGGTTTCAGCACGTCGAATAACCAAGGAAACTGATGCGACATCGTTTTCTTTGCGACCACAGCTCACGAAAAACTCAATCATAGAAGTTGATATTCGTGTTCGATATGATGGCATATAACTTGAGTACACATTGTCGTAGGCCGATGAAACCGCGTGCAATAGCTTCGTCTCGTCGAACTACACGAGTGCAATGCGCGAAGTTTGCGTGTGAACAATTTGTCTCCGAGAAAAAGTCGATTATACATTAGCGTTTTTACGACATCGTGGGAATCACTTCTTTTTGGCTGCACCTAGACAAAATCTGGCATCATATTCGGTTTCAGCACGTCGAATAACCAAGGAAACTGATGCGACATCGTTTCCTTTGCGACCACAGCTCACGAAAAACTCAATCATAGAAGTTGATATTCGTGTTCGATATGATGGCATATAACTTGAGTACACATTGTCGTAGGCCGATGAAACCGCGCGCAATAGCTTCGTCTCGTCGAACTACACGAGTGCAATGCGCGAAGTTTGCGTGTGAACAATTTGTCTTCGAGAAAACGTCGATTATACATATGCGTTTTTACGACATCGTGGGAATCACTTTTTTTTGGCTGCACCTAGACAAAATCTGGCATCATATTCGGTTTCAGCACGTCGAATAACCAAGGAAACTGATGCGACATCGTTTTCTTTGCGACCACAGCTCACGAAAAACTCAATCATAGAAGTTGATATTCGTGTTCGATATGATGGCATATAACTTGAGTACACATTGTCGTAGGCCGATGAAACCGCGTGCAAGAGCTTCGTCTCGTCGAACTACACGAGTGCAATGCGCGAAGTTTGCGTGTGAACAATTTGTCTTCGAGAAAAAGTCGATTATACATATGCGTTTTTACAACATCGTGGGAATCACTTTTTTTTGGCTGCACCTAGACAAAATCTGGCATCATATTCGGTTTCAGCACGTCGAATAACCAAGGAAACTGATGCGACATCGTTTTCTTTGCGACCACAGCTCACGAAAAACTCAATCATAGAAGTTGATATTCGTGTTCGATATGATGGCATATAACTTGAGTACACATTGTCGTAGGCCGATGAAACCGCGTGCAATAGCTTCGTCTCGTCGAACTATACGAGTGCAATGCGCGAAGTTTGCGTGTGAACAATTTGTCTTCGAGAAAAAGTCGATTATACATATGCGTTTTTACGACATCGTGGGAATCACTTTTTTTTGGCTGCACCTAGAGAAAATCTGGCATCATATTCGGTTTCAGCACGTCGAATTACCAAGGAAACTGATGCGACATCGTTTTCTTTGCGACCACAGCTCACGAAAAACTCAATCATAGAAGTTGATATTCGTGTTCGATATGATGGCATATAACTTGAGTACACATTGTCGTAGGCCGATGAAACCGCGTGCAATAGCTTCGTCTCGTCGAACTACACGAGTGCAATGCGCGAAGTTCGCGTGTGAACAATTTGTCTTCGAGAAAAAGTCGATTATACATATGCGTTTTTACGACATCGTGGGAATCACTTTTTTTTGGCTGCACCTAGACAAAATCTGGCATCATATTTGGTTTCAGCACGTCGAATAATCAAGGAAACTGATGCGACATCGTTTTCTTTGCGACCACAGCTCACGAAAAACTCAATCATAGAAGTTGATATTCGTGTTCGATATGATGGCATATAACTTGAGTACACATTGTCGTAGGCCGATGAAACCGCGTGCAATAGCTTCGTCTCGTCGAACTACACGAGTGCAATGCGCGAAGTTTGCGTGTGAACAATTTGTCTTCGAGAAAACGTCGATTATACATATGCGTTTTTACGACATCGTGGGAATCACTTTTTTTTGGCTGCACCTAGACAAAATCTGGCATCATATTCGGTTTCAGCACGTCGAATAACCAAGGAAACTGATGCGACATCGTTTTCTTTGCGACCACAGCTCACGAAAAACTCAATCATAGAAGTTGATATTCGTGTTCGATATGATGGCATATAACTTGAGTACACATTGTCGTAGGCCGATGAAACCGCGTGCAAGAGCTTCGTCTCGTCGAACTACACGAGTGCAATGCGCGAAGTTTGCGTGTGAACAATTTGTCTTCGAGAAAAAGTCGATTATACATATGCGTTTTTACAACATCGTGGGAATCACTTTTTTTTGGCTGCACCTAGACAAAATCTGGCATCATATTCGGTTTCAGCACGTCGAATAACCAAGGAAACTGATGCGACATCGTTTTCTTTGCGACCACAGCTCACGAAAAACTCAATCATAGAAGTTGATATTCGTGTTCGATATGATGGCATATAACTTGAGTACACATTGTCGTAGGCCGATGAAACCGCGTGCAATAGCTTCGTCTCGTCGAACTATACGAGTGCAATGCGCGAAGTTTGCGTGTGAACAATTTGTCTTCGAGAAAAAGTCGATTATACATATGCGTTTTTACGACATCGTGGGAATCACTTTTTTTTGGCTGCACCTAGAGAAAATCTGGCATCATATTCGGTTTCAGCACGTCGAATAACCAAGGAAACTGATGCGACATCGTTTTCTTTGCGACCACAGCTCACGAAAAACTCAATCATAGAAGTTGGTATTCGTGTTCGATATGATGGCATATAACTTGAGTACACATTGTCGTAGGCCGATGAAACCACGTGCAATAGCTTCGTCTCGTCGAACTACACGAGTGCAATGCGCGAAGTTTGCGTGTGAACAATTTGTCTTGGAGAAAACGTCGATTATACATATGAGTTTTTACGACATCGTGGGAATCACTTTTTTTTGGCTGCACCTAGACAAAATCTGGCATCATATTCGGTTTCAGCACGTCGAATAACCAAGGAAACTGATGCGACATCGTTTTCTTTGCGACCACAGCTCACGAAAAACTCAATCATAGAAGTTGATAGTCGTGTTCGATATGATGGCATATAACTTGAGTACACATTGTCGTAGGCCGATGAAACCGCGTGCAATAGCTTCGTCTCGTCGAACTACACGAGTGCAATGCGCGACGTTTGCGTGTGAACAATTTGTCTCCGAGAAAAAGTCGATTATACATTAGCGTTTTTACGACATCGTGGGAATCACTTTTTTTTGGCTGCACCTAGACAAAATCTGGCATCATATTCGGTTTCAGCACGTCGAATAACCAAGGAAACTGATGAGACATCGTTTTCTTTGCGACCACAGCTCACAAAAAACTCAATCATAGAAGTTGATATTCGTGTTCGATATGATGGCATATAACTTGAGTACACATTGTCGTAGGCCGATGAAACCGCGTGCAATAGCTTCGTCTCGTCGAACTACACGAGTGCAATGCGCGAAGTTTGCGTGTGAACAATTTGTCTTCGAGAAAAAGTCGGTTATACATATGCGTTTTTACGACATCGTGGGAATCACTTTTTTTTGGCTGCACCTAGACAAAATCTGGCATCATATTCGGTTTCAGCACGTCGAATAACCAAGGAAACTGATGCGACATCGTTTTCTTTGCGACCACAGCTCACGAAAAACTCAATCATAGAAGTTGATATTCGTGTTCGATATGATGGCATATAACTTGAGTACACATTGTCGTAGGCCGATGAAACCGCGTGCAATAGCTTCGTCTCGTCGAACTACACGAGTGCAATGCGCGAAGTTTGCGTGTGAACAATTTGTCTTCGAGAAAACGTCGATTATACATATGCGTTTTTACGACATCGTGGGAATCACTTTTTTTTGGCTGCACCTAGACAAAATCTGGCATCATATTCGGTTTCAGCACGTCGAATAACCAAGGAAACTGATGCGACATCGTTTTCTTTCCGACCACAGCTCACGAAAAACTCAATCATAGAAGTTGATAGTCGTGTTCGATATGATGGCATATAACTTGAGTACACATTGTCGTAGGCCGATGAAACCGCGTGCAATAGCTTCGTCTCGTCGAACTACACGAGTGCAATGCGCGAAGTTTGCGTGTGAACAATTTGTCTTCGAGAAAAAGTCGATTATACATATGCGTTTTTACGACATCGTGGGAATCACTTTTTTTTGGCTGCACCTAGACAAAATCTGGCATCATCTTCGGTTTCAGCACGTCGAATAATCAAGGAAACTGATGCGACATCGTTTCCTTTGCGACCACAGCTCACGAAAAACTCAATCATAGAAGTTGATATTCGTGTTCGATATGATGGCATATAACTTGAGTACACATTGTCGTAGGCCGATGAAACCGCGTGCAATAGCTTCGTCTCGTCGAACTATACGAGTGCAATGCGCGAAGTTTGCGTGTGAACAATTTGTCTTCGAGAAAAAGTCGATTATACATATGCGTTTTTACGACATCGTGGGAATCACTTTTTTTTGGCTGCACCTAGAGAAAATCTGGCATCATATTCGGTTTCAGCACGTCGAATAACCAAGGAAACTGATGCGACATCGTTTTCTTTGCGACCACAGCTCACGAAAAACTCAATCATAGAAGTTGATATTCGTGTTCGATATGATGGCATATAACTTGAGTACACATTGTCGTAGGCCGATGAAACCACGTGCAATAGCTTCGTCTCGTCGAACTACACGAGTGCAATGCGCGAAGTTTGCGTGTGAACAATTTTTCTTCGAGAAAACGTCGATTATACATATGAGTTTTTACGACATCGTGGGAATCACTTTTTTTTGGCTGCACCTAGACAAAATCTGGCATCATATTCGGTTTCAGCACGTCGAATAACCAAGGAAACTGATGCGACATCGTTTTCTTTGCGACCACAGCTCACGAAAAACTCAATCATAGAAGTTGATATTCGTGTTCGATATGATGGCATATAACTTGAGTACACATTGTCGTAGGCCGATGAAACCGCGTGCAATAGCTTCGTCTCGTCGAACTACACGAGTGCAATGCGCGAAGTTTGCGTGTGAACAATTTGTCTTCGAGAAAACGTCGATTATACATATGCGTTTTTACGACATCGTGGGAATCACTTTTTTTTGGCTGCACCTAGACAAAATCTGGCATCATATTCGGTTTCAGCACGTCGAATAACCAAGGAAACTGATGCGACATTGTTTTCTTTGCGACCACAGCTCACGAAAAACTCAATCATAGAAGTTGATAGTCGTGTTCGATATGATGGCATATAACTTGAGTACACATTGTCGTAGGCCGATGAAACCGCGTGCAATAGCTTCGTCTCGTCGAACTACACGAGTGCAATGCGCGACGTTTGCGTGTGAACAATTTGTCTTCGAGAAAAAGTCGATTATACATATGCGTTTTTACGACATCGTGGGAATCACTTTTTTTTGGCTGCACCTAGACAAAATCTGGCATCATATTCGGTTTCAGCACGTCGAATAACCAAGGAAACTGATGCGACATCGTTTTCTTTGCGACCACAGCTCACGAAAAACTCAATCATAGAAGTTGATATTCGTGTTCGATATGATGGCATATAACTTGAGTACACATTGTCGTAGGCCGATGAAACCGCGTGCAATAGCTTCGTCTCGTCGAACTATACGAGTGCAATGCGCGAAGTTTGCGTGTGAACAATTTGTCTTCGAGAAAAAGTCGATTATACATATGCGTTTTTACGACATCGTGGGAATCACTTTTTTTTGGCTGCACCTAGAGAAAATCTGGCATCATATTCGGTTTCAGCACGTCGAATTACCAAGGAAACTGATGCGACATCGTTTTCTTTGCGACCACAGCTCACGAAAAACTCAATCATAGAAGTTGATATTCGTGTTCGATATGATGGCATATAACTTGAGTACACATTGTCGTAGGCCGATGAAACCGCGTGCAATAGCTTCGTCTCGTCGAACTACACGAGTGCAATGCGCGAAGTTCGCGTGTGAACAATTTGTCTTCGAGAAAAAGTCGATTATACATATGCGTTTTTACGACATCGTGGGAATCACTTTTTTTTGGCTGCACCTAGACAAAATCTGGCATCATATTTGGTTTCAGCACGTCGAATAATCAAGGAAACTGATGCGACATCGTTTTCTTTGCGACCACAGCTCACGAAAAACTCAATCATAGAAGTTGATATTCGTGTTCGATATGATGGCATATAACTTGAGTACACATTGTCGTAGGCCGATGAAACCGCGTGCAATAGCTTCGTCTCGTCGAACTACACGAGTGCAATGCGCGAAGTTTGCGTGTGAACAATTTGTCTTCGAGAAAACGTCGATTATACATATGCGTTTTTACGACATCGTGGGAATCACTTTTTTTTGGCTGCACCTAGACAAAATCTGGCATCATATTCGGTTTCAGCACGTCGAATAACCAAGGAAACTGATGCGACATCGTTTTCTTTGCGACCACAGCTCACGAAAAACTCAATCATAGAAGTTGATATTCGTGTTCGATATGATGGCATATAACTTGAGTACACATTGTCGTAGGCCGATGAAACCGCGTGCAAGAGCTTCGTCTCGTCGAACTACACGAGTGCAATGCGCGAAGTTTGCGTGTGAACAATTTGTCTTCGAGAAAAAGTCGATTATACATATGCGTTTTTACAACATCGTGGGAATCACTTTTTTTTGGCTGCACCTAGACAAAATCTGGCATCATATTCGGTTTCAGCACGTCGAATAACCAAGGAAACTGATGCGACATCGTTTTCTTTGCGACCACAGCTCACGAAAAACTCAATCATAGAAGTTGATATTCGTGTTCGATATGATGGCATATAACTTGAGTACACATTGTCGTAGGCCGATGAAACCGCGTGCAATAGCTTCGTCTCGTCGAACTATACGAGTGCAATGCGCGAAGTTTGCGTGTGAACAATTTGTCTTCGAGAAAAAGTCGATTATACATATGCGTTTTTACGACATCGTGGGAATCACTTTTTTTTGGCTGCACCTAGAGAAAATCTGGCATCATATTCGGTTTCAGCACGTCGAATAACCAAGGAAACTGATGCGACATCGTTTTCTTTGCGACCACAGCTCACGAAAAACTCAATCATAGAAGTTGATATTCGTGTTCGATATGATGGCATATAACTTGAGTACACATTGTCGTAGGCCGATGAAACCACGTGCAATAGCTTCGTCTCGTCGAACTACACGAGTGCAATGCGCGAAGTTTGCGTGTGAACAATTTGTCTTGGAGAAAACGTCGATTATACATATGAGTTTTTACGACATCGTGGGAATCACTTTTTTTTGGCTGCACCTAGACAAAATCTGGCATCATATTCGGTTTCAGCACGTCGAATAACCAAGGAAACTGATGCGACATCGTTTTCTTTGCGACCACAGCTCACGAAAAACTCAATCATAGAAGTTGATAGTCGTGTTCGATATGATGGCATATAACTTGAGTACACATTGTCGTAGGCCGATGAAACCGCGTGCAATAGCTTCGTCTCGTCGAACTACACGAGTGCAATGCGCGACGTTTGCGTGTGAACAATTTGTCTCCGAGAAAAAGTCGATTATACATTAGCGTTTTTACGACATCGTGGGAATCACTTTTTTTTGGCTGCACCTAGACAAAATCTGGCATCATATTCGGTTTCAGCACGTCGAATAACCAAGGAAACTGATGAGACATCGTTTTCTTTGCGACCACAGCTCACAAAAAACTCAATCATAGAAGTTGATATTCGTGTTCGATATGATGGCATATAACTTGAGTACACATTGTCGTAGGCCGATGAAACCGCGTGCAATAGCTTCGTCTCGTCGAACTACACGAGTGCAATGCGCGAAGTTTGCGTGTGAACAATTTGTCTTCGAGAAAAAGTCGGTTATACATATGCGTTTTTACGACATCGTGGGAATCACTTTTTTTTGGCTGCACCTAGACAAAATCTGGCATCATATTCGGTTTCAGCACGTCGAATAACCAAGGAAACTGATGCGACATCGTTTTCTTTGCGACCACAGCTCACGAAAAACTCAATCATAGAAGTTGATATTCGTGTTCGATATGATGGCATATAACTTGAGTACACATTGTCGTAGGCCGATGAAACCGCGTGCAATAGCTTCGTCTCGTCGAACTACACGAGTGCAATGCGCGAAGTTTGCGTGTGAACAATTTGTCTTCGAGAAAACGTCGATTATACATATGCGTTTTTACGACATCGTGGGAATCACTTTTTTTTGGCTGCACCTAGACAAAATCTGGCATCATATTCGGTTTCAGCACGTCGAATAACCAAGGAAACTGATGCGACATCGTTTTCTTTGCGACCACAGCTCACGAAAAACTCAATCATGGAAGTTGATAGTCGTGTTCGATATGATGGCATATAACTTGAGTACACATTGTCGTAGGCCGATGAAACCGCGTGCAATAGCTTCGTCTCGTCGAACTACACGAGTGCAATGCGCGAAGTTTGCGTGTGAACAATTTGTCTTCGAGAAAAAGTCGATTATACATATGCGTTTTTACGACATCGTGGGAATCACTTTTTTTTGGCTGCACCTAGACAAAATCTGGCATCATATTCGGTTTCAGCACGTCGAATAACCAAGGAAACTGATGCGACATCGTTTCCTTTGCGACCACAGCTCACGAAAAACTCAATCATGGAAGTTGATATTCGTGTTCGATATGATGGCATATAACTTGAGTACACATTGTCGTAGGCCGATGAAACCGCGTGCAATAGCTTCGTCTTGTCGAACTACACGAGTGCAATGCGCGAAGTTTGCGTGTGAACAATTTGTCTTCGAGAAAAAGTCGATTATACATATGCGTTTTTACGACATCGTGGGAATCACTTTTTTTTGGCTGCACCTAGACAAAATCTGGCATCATATTCGGTTTCAGCACGTCGAATAACCAAGGAAACTGATGCGACATCGTTTCCTTTGCGACCGCAGCTCACGAAAAACTCAATCATAGAAGTTGATATTCGTGTTCGATATGATGGCATATAACTTGAGTACACATTGTCGTAGGCCGATGAAACCGCGTGCAAGAGCTTCGTCTCGTCGAACTACACGAGTGCAATGCGCGAAGTTTGCGTGTGAACAATTTGTCTTCGAGAAAAAGTCGATTATACATATGCGTTTTTACAACATCGTGGGAATCACTTTTTTTTGGCTGCACCTAGACAAAATCTGGCATCATATTCGGTTTCAGCACGTCGAATAACCAAGGAAACTGATGCGACATCGTTTTCTTTGCGACCACAGCTCACGAAAAACTCAATCATAGAAGTTGATATTCGTGTTCGATATGATGGCATATAACTTGAGTACACATTGTCGTAGGCCGATGAAACCGCGTGCAATAGCTTCGTCTCGTCGAACTACACGAGTGCAATGCGCGAAGTTTGCGTGTGAACAATTTGTCTCCGAGAAAAAGTCGATTATACATTAGCGTTTTTACGACATCGTGGGAATCACTTCTTTTTGGCTGCACCTAGACAAAATCTGGCATCATATTCGGTTTCAGCACGTCGAATAACCAAGGAAACTGATGCGACATCGTTTCCTTTGCGACCACAGCTCACGAAAAACTCAATCATAGAAGTTGATATTCGTGTTCGATATGATGGCATATAACTTGAGTACACATTGTCGTAGGCCGATGAAACCGCGCGCAATAGCTTCGTCTCGTCGAACTACACGAGTGCAATGCGCGAAGTTTGCGTGTGAAAAATTTGTCTTCGAGAAAACGTCGATTATACATATGCGTTTTTACGACATCGTGGGAATCACTTTTTTTTGGCTGCACCTAGACAAAATCTGGCATCATATTCGGTTTCAGCACGTCGAATAACCAAGGAAACTGATGCGACATCGTTTTCTTTGCCACCACAGCTCACGAAAAACTCACTCATAGAAGTTGATATTCGCGTTCGATATGATGGCATATAACTTGAGTACACATTGTCGTAGGCCGATGAAACCGCGTGCGATAGCTTCGTCTCGTCGAACTACACGAGTGCAATGCGCGAAGTTTGCGTGTGAACAATTTGTCTTCGAGAAAACGTCGATTATACATATGCGTTTTTACGACATCGTGGGAATCACTTTTTTTTTGGCTGCACCTAGACAAGATCTGGCATCATATTCGGTTTCAGCACGTCGAATAACCAAGGAAACTGATGCGACATCGTTTTCTTTGCGACCACAGCTCACGAAAAACTCCATCATAGAAGTTGATATTCGTGTTCGATATGATGGCATATAACTTGAGTACACATTGTCGTAGGCCGATGAAACCGCGTGCAATAGCTTCGCCTCGTCGAACTACACGAGTGCAATGCGCGAAGTTTGCGTGTGAACAATTTGTCTTCGAGAAAAAGTCGATTATACATATGCTTTTTACGACATCGTGGGAATCACTTTTTTTTGGCTGCACCTAGACAAAATCTGGCATCATATTCGGTTTCAGCACGTCGAATATCCAAGGAAACTGATGCGACATAGTTTTCTTTGCGACCACAGCTCACGAAAAACTCAATCATAGAAGTTGATATTCGTGTTCGATATGATGGCATATAACTTGAGTACACATTGTCGTAGGCCGATGAAACCGCGTGCAATAGCTTCGTCTCGTCGAACTACACGAGTGCAATGCGCGAAGTTTGCGTGTGAACAATTTGTCTTCGAGAAAAAGTCGATTATACATATGCGTTTTTACGACATCGTGGGAATCACTTTTTTTTGGCTGCACCTAGACAAAATCTGGCATCATATTCGGTTTCAGCACGTCGAATATCCAAGGAAACTGATGCGACATCGTTTTCGTTGCGACCACAGCTCACGAAAAACTCAATAATAGAAGTTGATATTCGTGTTCGATATGATGGCATATAACTTGAGTACACATGGTCGTAGCCCGATGAAACCGCGTGCAATAGCTTCGTCTCCTCGAACTACACGAGTGCAATGCGCGAAGTTTGCGTGTGAACAATTTGTCTTCGAGAAAAAGTCGATTATACATATGCGTTTTTACGACATCGTGGGAATCACTTTTTTTTGGCTGCACCTAGACAAAATCTGGCATCATATTCGGTTTCAGCCCGTCGAATAACCAAGGAAACTGATGCGACATCGTTTCCTTTGCGACCACAGCTCACGAAAAACTCAATCATATAAGTTGATATTCGTGTTCGATATGATGGCATATAACTTGAGTACACATTGTCGTAGGCCGATGAAACCGCGTGCAATAGCTTCGTCTCGTCGAACTACACGAGTGCAATGCGCGAAGTTTGCGTGTGAACAATTTGTCTTCGAGAAAACGTCGATTATACATATGCGTTTTTACGACATCGTGGGAATCACTTTTTTTTGGCTGCACCTAGACAAAATCTGGCATCATATTCGGTTTCAGCACGTCGAATAACCAAGGAAACTGATGCGACATCGTTTTCTTTGCGACCACAGCTCACGAAAAACTCAATCATAGAAGTTGATATTCGTGTTCGATATGATGGCATATAACTTGAGTACACATTGTCGTAGGCCGATGAAACCGCGTGCAAGAGCTTCGTCTCGTCGAACTACACGAGTGCAATGCGCGAAGTTTGCGTGTGAACAATTTGTCTTCGAGAAAAAGTCGATTATACATATGCGTTTTTACAACATCGTGGGAATCACTTTTTTTTGGCTGCACCTAGACAAAATCTGGCATCATATTCGGTTTCAGCACGTCGAATAACCAAGGAAACTGATGCGACATCGTTTTCTTTGCGACCACAGCTCACGAAAAACTCAATCATAGAAGTTGATATTCGTTTTCGATATGATGGCATATAACTTGAGTACACATTGTCGTAGGCCGATGAAACCACGTGCAATAGCTTCGTCTCGTCGAACTATACGAGTGCAATGCGCGAAGTTTGCGTGTGAACAATTTGTCTTCGAGAAAAAGTCGATTATACATATGCGTTTTTACGACATCGTGGGAATCACTTTTTTTTGGCTGCACCTAGAGAAAATCTGGCATCATATTCGGTTTCAGCACGTCGAATTACCAAGGAAACTGATGCGACATCGTTTTCTTTGCGACCACAGCTCACGAAAAACTCAATCATAGAAGTTGATATTCGTGTTCGATATGATGGCATATAACTTGAGTACACATTGTCGTAGGCCGATGAAACCGCGTGCAATAGCTTCGTCTCGTCGAACTACACGAGTGCAATGCGCGAAGTTCGCGTGTGAACAATTTGTCTTCGAGAAAAAGTCGATTATACATATGCGTTTTTACGACATCGTGGGAATCACTTTTTTTTGGCTGCACCTAGACAAAATCTGGCATCATATTTGGTTTCAGCACGTCGAATAATCAAGGAAACTGATGCGACATCGTTTCCTTTGCGACCACAGCTCACGAAAAACTCAATCATAGAAGTTGATATTCGTGTTCGATATGATGGCATATAACTTGAGTACACATTGTCGTAGGCCGATGAAACCGCGTGCAATAGCTTCGTCTCGTCGAACTACACGAGTGCAATGCGCGAAGTTTGCGTGTGAACAATTTGTCTTCGAGAAAAAGTCGATTATACATATGCGTTTTTACGACATCGTGGGAATCACTTTTTTTTGGCTGCACCTAGACAAAATCTGGCATCATATTCGGTTTCAGCACGTCGAATAACCAAGGAAACTGATGCGACATCGTTTCCTTTGCGACCACAGCTCACGAAAAACTCAATCATAGAAGTTGATATTCGTGTTCGATATGATGGCATATAACTTGAGTACACATTGTCGTAGGCCGATGAAACCGCGCGCAATAGCTTCGTCTCGTCGAACTACACGAGTGCAATGCGCGAAGTTTGCGTGTGAACAATTTGTCTTCGAGAAAACGTCGATTATACATATGCGTTTTTACGACATCGTGGGAATCACTTTTTTTTGGCTGCACCTAGACAAAATCTGGCATCATATTCGGTTTCAGCACGTCGAATAACCAAGGAAACTGATGCGACATCGTTTTCTTTGCGACCACAGCTCACGAAAAACTCAATCATAGAAGTTGATATTCGTGTTCGATATGATGGCATATAACTTGAGTACACATTGTCGTAGGCCGATGAAACCGCGTGCAAGAGCTTCGTCTCGTCGAACTACACGAGTGCAATGCGCGAAGTTTGCGTGTGAACAATTTGTCTTCGAGAAAAAGTCGATTATACATATGCGTTTTTACAACATCGTGGGAATCACTTTTTTTTGGCTGCACCTAGACAAAATCTGGCATCATATTCGGTTTCAGCACGTCGAATAACCAAGGAAACTGATGCGACATCGTTTTCTTTGCGACCACAGCTCACGAAAAACTCAATCATAGAAGTTGATATTCGTGTTCGATATGATGGCATATAACTTGAGTACACATTGTCGTAGGCCGATGAAACCGCGTGCAATAGCTTCGTCTCGTCGAACTATACGAGTGCAATGCGCGAAGTTTGCGTGTGAACAATTTGTCTTCGAGAAAAAGTCGATTATACATATGCGTTTTTACGACATCGTGGGAATCACTTTTTTTTGGCTGCACCTAGAGAAAATCTGGCATCATATTCGGTTTCAGCACGTCGAATAACCAAGGAAACTGATGCGACATCGTTTTCTTTGCGACCACAGCTCACGAAAAACTCAATCATAGAAGTTGATATTCGTGTTCGATATGATGGCATATAACTTGAGTACACATTGTCGTAGGCCGATGAAACCACGTGCAATAGCTTCGTCTCGTCGAACTACACGAGTGCAATGCGCGAAGTTTGCGTGTGAACAATTTGTCTTGGAGAAAACGTCGATTATACATATGAGTTTTTACGACATCGTGGGAATCACTTTTTTTTGGCTGCACCTAGACAAAATCTGGCATCATATTCGGTTTCAGCACGTCGAATAACCAAGGAAACTGATGTGACATCGTTTTCTTTGCGACCACAGCTCACGAAAAACTCAATCATAGAAGTTGATAGTCGTGTTCGATATGATGGCATATAACTTGAGTACACATTGTCGTAGGCCGATGAAACCGCGTGCAATAGCTTCGTCTCGTCGAACTACACGAGTGCAATGCGCGACGTTTGCGTGTGAACAATTTGTCTCCGAGAAAAAGTCGATTATACATTAGCGTTTTTACGACATCGTGGGAATCACTTTTTTTTGGCTGCACCTAGACAAAATCTGGCATCATATTCGGTTTCAGCACGTCGAATAACCAAGGAAACTGATGAGACATCGTTTTCTTTGCGACCACAGCTCACAAAAAACTCAATCATAGAAGTTGATATTCGTGTTCGATATGATGACATATAACTTGAGTACACATTGTCGTAGGCCGATGAAACCGCGTGCAATAGCTTCGTCTCGTCGAACTACACGAGTGCAATGCGCGAAGTTTGCGTGTGAACAATTTGTCTTCGAGAAAACGTCGATTATACATATGCGTTTTTACGACATCGTGGGAATCACTTTTTTTTGGCTGCACCTAGACAAAATCTGGCATCATATTCGGTTTCAGCACGTCGAATAACCAAGGAAACTGATGCGACATCGTTTTCTTTGCGACCACAGCTCACGAAAAACTCAATCATAGAAGTTGATAGTCGTGTTCGATATGATGGCATATAACTTGAGTACACATTGTCGTAGGCCGATGAAACCGCGTGCAATAGCTTCGTCTCGTCGAACTACACGAGTGCAATGCGCGAAGTTTGCGTGTGAACAATTTGTCTTCGAGAAAAAGTCGATTATACATATGCGTTTTTACGACATCGTGGGAATCACTTTTTTTTGGCTGCACCTAGACAAAATCTGGCATCATATTCGGTTTCAGCACGTCGAATAATCAAGGAAACTGATGCGACATCGTTTCCTTTGCGACCACAGCTCACGAAAACTCAATCATAGAAGTTGATATTCGTGTTCGATATGATGGCATATAACTTGAGTACACATTGTCGTAGGCCGATGAAACCGCGTGCAATAGCTTCGTCTCGTCGAACTATACGAGTGCAATGCGCGAAGTTTGCGTGTGAACAATTTGTCTTCGAGAAAAAGTCGATTATACATATGCGTTTTTACGACATCGTGGGAATCACTTTTTTTTGGCTGCACCTAGAGAAAATCTGGCATCATATTCGGTTTCAGCACGTCGAATAACCAAGGAAACTGATGCGACATCGTTTTCTTTGCGACCACAGCTCACGAAAAACTCAATCATAGAAGTTGATATTCGTGTTCGATATGATGGCATATAACTTGAGTACACATTGTCGTAGGCCGATGAAACCACGTGCAATAGCTTCGTCTCGTCGAACTACACGAGTGCAATGCGCGAAGTTTGCGTGTGAACAATTTGTCTTGGAGAAAACGTCGATTATACATATGAGTTTTTACGACATCGTGGGAATCACTTTTTTTTGGCTGCACCTAGACAAAATCTGGCATCATATTCGGTTTCAGCACGTCGAATAACCAAGGAAACTGATGCGACATCGTTTTCTTTGCGACCACAGCTCACGAAAAACTCAATCATAGAAGTTGATATTCGTGTTCGATATGATGGCATATAACTTGAGTACACATTGTCGTAGGCCGATGAAACCGCGTGCAATAGCTTCGTCTCGTCGAACTACACGAGTGCAATGCGCGAAGTTTGCGTGTGAACAATTTGTCTTCGAGAAAACGTCGATTATACATATGCGTTTTTACGACATCATGGGAATCACTTTTTTTTGGCTGCACCTAGACAAAATCTGGCATCATATTCGGTTTCAGCACGTCGAATAACCAAGGAAACTGATGCGACATCGTTTTCTTTGCGACCACAGCTCACGAAAAACTCAATCATAGAAGTTGATAGTCGTGTTCGATATGATGGCATATAACTTGAGTACACATTGTCGTAGGCCGATGAAACCGCGTGCAATAGCTTCGTCTCGTCGAACTACACGAGTGCAATGCGCGACGTTTGCGTGTGAACAATTTGTCTTCGAGAAAAAGTCGATTATACATATGCGTTTTTACGACATCGTGGGAATCACTTTTTTTTGGCTGCACCTAGACAAAATCTGGCATCATATTCGGTTTCAGCACGTCGAATAACCAAGGAAACTGATGCGACATCGTTTCCTTTGCGACCACAGCTCACGAAAAACTCAATCATGGAAGTTGATATTCGTGTTCGATATGATGGCATATAACTTGAGTACACATTGTCGTAGGCCGATGAAACCGCGTGCAATAGCTTCGTCTCGTCGAACTACACGAGTGCAATGCGCGAAGTTTGCGTGTGAACAATTTGTCTTCGAGAAAAAGTCGATTATACATATGCGTTTTTACGACATCGTGGGAATCACTTTTTTTTGGCTGCACCTAGACAAAATCTGGCATCATATTCGGTTTCAGCACGTCGAATAACCAAGGAAACTGATGCGACATCGTTTCCTTTGCGACCGCAGCTCACGAAAAACTCAATCATAAAAGTTGATATTCGTGTACGATATGATGGCATATAACTTGAGTACACATTGTCGTAGGCCGATGAAACCGTGTGCAATAGCTTCGTCTCGTCGAACTACACGAGTGCAGTGCGCGAAGTTTGCGTGTGAATAATTTGTCTTCGAGAAAAAGTCGATTATACATATGCGTTTTTACGACTTCGTGGGAATCACTTTTTTTTGGCTGCACCTAGACAAAATCTGGCATCATATTCGGTTTCAGCACGTCGAATAACCAAGGAAACTGATGCGACATCGTTTTCTTTGCGAACACAGCTCACGAAAAACTCAATCATAGAAGTTGATATTCGTGTTCGATATGATGGCATATAACTTGAGTACACATTGTCGTAGGCCGATGAAACCGCGTGCAATAGCTTCGTCTCGTCGAACTATACGAGTGCAATGCGCGAAGTTTGCGTGTGAACAATTTGTCTTCGAGAAAAAGTCGATTATACATATGCGTTTTTACGACATCGTGGGAATCACTTTTTTTTGGCTGCACCTAGAGAAAATCTGGCATCATATTCGGTTTCAGCACGTCGAATAACCAAGGAAACTGATGCGACATCGTTTTCTTTGCGACCACAGCTCACGAAAAACTCAATCATAGAAGTTGATATTCGTGTTCGATATGATGGCATATAACTTGAGTACACATTGTCGTAGGCCGATGAAACCACGTGCAATAGCTTCGTCTCGTCGAACTACACGAGTGCAATGCGCGAAGTTTGCGTGTGAACAATTTGTCTTGGAGAAAACGTCGATTATACATATGAGTTTTTACGACATCGTGGGAATCACTTTTTTTTGGCTGCACCTAGACAAAATCTGGCATCATATTCGGTTTCAGCACGTCGAATAACCAAGGAAACTGATGCGACATCGTTTTCTTTGCGACCACAGCTCACGAAAAACTCAATCATAGAAGTTGATAGTCGTGTTCGATATGATGGCATATAACTTGAGTACACATTGTCGTAGGCCGATGAAACCGCGTGCAATAGCTTCGTCTCGTCGAACTACACGAGTGCAATGCGCGACGTTTGCGTGTGAACAATTTGTCTCCGAGAAAAAGTCGATTATACATTAGCGTTTTTACGACATCGTGGGAATCACTTTTTTTTGGCTGCACCTAGACAAAATCTGGCATCATATTCGGTTTCAGCACGTCGAATAACCAAGGAAACTGATGAGACATCGTTTTCTTTGCGACCACAGCTCACAAAAAACTCAATCATAGAAGTTGATATTCGTGTTCGATATGATGGCATATAACTTGAGTACACATTGTCGTAGGCCGATGAAACCGCGTGCAATAGCTTCGTCTCGTCGAACTACACGAGTGCAATGCGCGAAGTTTGCGTGTGAACAATTTGTCTTCGAGAAAAAGTCGGTTATACATATGCGTTTTTACGACATCGTGGGAATCACTTTTTTTTGGCTGCACCTAGACAAAATCTGGCATCATATTCGGTTTCAGCACGTCGAATAACCAAGGAAACTGGTGCGACATTGTTTTCTTTGCGACCACAGCTCACGAAAAACTCAATCATAGAAGTTGATAGTCGTGTTCGATATGATGGCATATAACTTGAGTACACATTGTCGTAGGCCGATGAAACCGCGTGCAATAGCTTCGTCTCGTCGAACTACACGAGTGCAATGCGCGACGTTTGCGTGTGAACAATTTGTCTTCGAGAAAAAGTCGATTATACATATGCGTTTTTACGACATCGTGGGAATCACTTTTTTTTGGCTGCACCTAGACAAAATCTGGCATCATATTCGGTTTCAGCACGTCGAATAACCAAGGAAACTGATGCGACATCGTTTCCTTTGCGACCACAGCTCACGAAAAACTCAATCATGGAAGTTGATATTCGTGTTCGATATGATGGCATATAACTTGAGTACACATTGTCGTAGGCCGATGAAACCGCGTGCAATAGCTTCGTCTTGTCGAACTACACGAGTGCAATGCGCGAAGTTTGCGTGTGAACAATTTGTCTTCGAGAAAAAGTCGATTATACATATGCGTTTTTACGACATCGTGGGAATCACTTTTTTTTGGCTGCACCTAGACAAAATCTGGCATCATATTCGGTTTCAGCACGTCGAATAACCAAGGAAACTGATGCGACATCGTTTCCTTTGCGACCGCAGCTCACGAAAAACTCAATCATAGAAGTTGATATTCGTGTTCGATATGATGGCATATAACTTGAGTACACATTGTCGTAGGCCGATGAAACCGCGTGCAAGAGCTTCGTCTCGTCGAACTACACGAGTGCAATGCGCGAAGTTTGCGTGTGAACAATTTGTCTTCGAGAAAAAGTCGATTATACATATGCGTTTTTACAACATCGTGGGAATCACTTTTTTTTGGCTGCACCTAGACAAAATCTGGCATCATATTCGGTTTCAGCACGTCGAATAACCAAGGAAACTGATGCGACATCGTTTTCTTTGCGACCACAGCTCACGAAAAACTCAATCATAGAAGTTGATATTCGTGTTCGATATGATGGCATATAACTTGAGTACACATTGTCGTAGGCCGATGAAACCGCGTGCAATAGCTTCGTCTCGTCGAACTACACGAGTGCAATGCGCGAAGTTTGCGTGTGAACAATTTGTCTCCGAGAAAAAGTCGATTATACATTAGCGTTTTTACGACATCGTGGGAATCACTTCTTTTTGGCTGCACCTAGACAAAATCTGGCATCATATTCGGTTTCAGCACGTCGAATAACCAAGGAAACTGATGCGACATCGTTTCCTTTGCGACCACAGCTCACGAAAAACTCAATCATAGAAGTTGATATTCGTGTTCGATATGATGGCATATAACTTGAGTACACATTGTCGTAGGCCGATGAAACCGCGCGCAATAGCTTCGTCTCGTCGAACTACACGAGTGCAATGCGCGAAGTTTGCGTGTGAAAAATTTGTCTTCGAGAAAACGTCGATTATACATATGCGTTTTTACGACATCGTGGGAATCACTTTTTTTTGGCTGCACCTAGACAAAATCTGGCATCATATTCGGTTTCAGCACGTCGAATAACCAAGGAAACTGATGCGACATCGTTTTCTTTGCGACCACAGCTCACGAAAAACTCACTCATAGAAGTTGATATTCGCGTTCGATATGATGGCATATAACTTGAGTACACATTGTCGTAGGCCGATGAAACCGCGTGCGATAGCTTCGTCTCGTCGAACTACACGAGTGCAATGCGCGAAGTTTGCGTGTGAACAATTTGTCTTCGAGAAAACGTCGATTATACATATGCGTTTTTACGACATCGTGGGAATCACTTTTTTTTTGGCTGCACCTAGACAAGATCTGGCATCATATTCGGTTTCAGCACGTCGAATAACCAAGGAAACTGATGCGACATCGTTTTCTTTGCGACCACAGCTCACGAAAAACTCCATCATAGACGTTGATATTCGTGTTCGATATGATGGCATATAACTTGAGTACACATTGTCGTAGGCCGATGAAACCGCGTGCAATAGCTTCGCCTCGTCGAACTACACGAGTGCAATGCGCGAAGTTTGCGTGTGAACAATTTGTCTTCGAGAAAAAGTCGATTATACATATGCTTTTTACGACATCGTGGGAATCACTTTTTTTTGGCTGCACCTAGACAAAATCTGGCATCATATTCGGTTTCAGCACGTCGAATATCCAAGGAAACTGATGCGACATCGTTTTCTTTGCGACCACAGCTCACGAAAAACTCACTCATAGAAGTTGATATTCGCGTTCGATATGATGGCATATAACTTGAGTACACATTGTCGTAGGCCGATGAAACCGCGTGCGATAGCTTCGTCTCGTCGAACTACACGAGTGCAATGCGCGAAGTTTGCGTGTGAACAATTTGTCTTCGAGAAAAAGTCGATTATACATATGCGTTTTTACGACATCGTGGGAATCACTTTTTTTTGGCTGCACCTAGACAAAATCTGGCATCATATTCGGTTTCAGCACGTCGAATATCCAAGGAAACTGATGCGACATCGTTTTCGTTGCGACCACAGCTCACGAAAAACTCAATAATAGAAGTTGATATTCGTGTTCGATATGATGGCATATAACTTGAGTACACATGGTCGTAGCCCGATGAAACCGCGTGCAATAGCTTCGTCTCCTCGAACTACACGAGTGCAATGCGCGAAGTTTGCGTGTGAACAATTTGTCTTCGAGAAAAAGTCGATTATACATATGCGTTTTTACGACATCGTGGGAATCACTTTTTTTTGGCTGCACCTAGACAAAATCTGGCATCATATTCGGTTTCAGCCCGTCGAATAACCAAGGAAACTGATGCGACATCGTTTCCTTTGCGACCACAGCTCACGAAAAACTCAATCATATAAGTTGATATTCGTGTTCGATATGATGGCATATAACTTGAGTACACATTGTCGTAGGCCGATGAAACCGCGTGCAATAGCTTCGTCTCGTCGAACTACACGAGTGCAATGCGCGAAGTTTGCGTGTGAACAATTTGTCTTCGAGAAAACGTCGATTATACATATGCGTTTTTACGACATCGTGGGAATCACTTTTTTTTGGCTGCACCTAGACAAAATCTGGCATCATATTCGGTTTCAGCACGTCGAATAACCAAGGAAACTGATGCGACATCGTTTTCTTTGCGACCACAGCTCACGAAAAACTCAATCATAGAAGTTGATATTCGTGTTCGATATGATGGCATATAACTTGAGTACACATTGTCGTAGGCCGATGAAACCGCGTGCAAGAGCTTCGTCTCGTCGAACTACACGAGTGCAATGCGCGAAGTTTGCGTGTGAACAATTTGTCTTCGAGAAAAAGTCGATTATACATATGCGTTTTTACAACATCGTGGGAATCACTTTTTTTTGGCTGCACCTAGACAAAATCTGGCATCATATTCGGTTTCAGCACGTCGAATAACCAAGGAAACTGATGCGACATCGTTTTCTTTGCGACCACAGCTCACGAAAAACTCAATCATAGAAGTTGATATTCGTTTTCGATATGATGGCATATAACTTGAGTACACATTGTCGTAGGCCGATGAAACCACGTGCAATAGCTTCGTCTCGTCGAACTATACGAGTGCAATGCGCGAAGTTTGCGTGTGAACAATTTGTCTTCGAGAAAAAGTCGATTATACATATGCGTTTTTACGACATCGTGGGAATCACTTTTTTTTGGCTGCACCTAGAGAAAATCTGGCATCATATTCGGTTTCAGCACGTCGAATTACCAAGGAAACTGATGCGACATCGTTTTCTTTGCGACCACAGCTCACGAAAAACTCAATCATAGAAGTTGATATTCGTGTTCGATATGATGGCATATAACTTGAGTACACATTGTCGTAGGCCGATGAAACCGCGTGCAATAGCTTCGTCTCGTCGAACTACACGAGTGCAATGCGCGAAGTTCGCGTGTGAACAATTTGTCTTCGAGAAAAAGTCGATTATACATATGCGTTTTTACGACATCGTGGGAATCACTTTTTTTTGGCTGCACCTAGACAAAATCTGGCATCATATTTGGTTTCAGCACGTCGAATAATCAAGGAAACTGATGCGACATCGTTTCCTTTGCGACCACAGCTCACGAAAAACTCAATCATAGAAGTTGATATTCGTGTTCGATATGATGGCATATAACTTGAGTACACATTGTCGTAGGCCGATGAAACCGCGTGCAATAGCTTCGTCTCGTCGAACTACACGAGTGCAATGCGCGAAGTTTGCGTGTGAACAATTTGTCTTCGAGAAAAAGTCGATTATACATATGCGTTTTTACGACATCGTGGGAATCACTTTTTTTTGGCTGCACCTAGACAAAATCTGGCATCATATTCGGTTTCAGCACGTCGAATAACCAAGGAAACTGATGCGACATCGTTTCCTTTGCGACCACAGCTCACGAAAAACTCAATCATAGAAGTTGATATTCGTGTTCGATATGATGGCATATAACTTGAGTACACATTGTCGTAGGCCGATGAAACCGCGCGCAATAGCTTCGTCTCGTCGAACTACACGAGTGCAATGCGCGAAGTTTGCGTGTGAACAATTTGTCTTCGAGAAAACGTCGATTATACATATGCGTTTTTACGACATCGTCGGAATCACTTTTTTTTGGCTGCACCTAGACAAAATCTGGCATCATATTCGGTTTCAGCACGTCGAATAACCAAGGAAACTGATGCGACATCGTTTTCTTTGCGACCACAGCTCACGAAAAACTCAATCATAGAAGTTGATATTCGTGTTCGATATGATGGCATATAACTTGAGTACACATTGTCGTAGGCCGATGAAACCGCGTGCAAGAGCTTCGTCTCGTCGAACTACACGAGTGCAATGCGCGAAGTTTGCGTGTGAACAATTTGTCTTCGAGAAAAAGTCGATTATACATATGCGTTTTTACAACATCGTGGGAATCACTTTTTTTTGGCTGCACCTAGACAAAATCTGGCATCATATTCGGTTTCAGCACGTCGAATAACCAAGGAAACTGATGCGACATCGTTTTCTTTGCGACCACAGCTCACGAAAAACTCAATCATAGAAGTTGATATTCGTGTTCGATATGATGGCATATAACTTGAGTACACATTGTCGTAGGCCGATGAAACCGCGTGCAATAGCATCGTCTCGTCGAACTATACGAGTGCAATGCGCGAAGTTTGCGTGTGAACAATTTGTCTTCGAGAAAAAGTCGATTATACATATGCGTTTTTACGACATCGTGGGAATCACTTTTTTTTGGCTGCACCTAGAGAAAATCTGGCATCATATTCGGTTTCAGCACGTCGAATAACCAAGGAAACTGATGCGACATCGTTTTCTTTGCGACCACAGCTCACGAAAAACTCAATCATAGAAGTTGATATTCGTGTTCGATATGATGGCATATAACTTGAGTACACATTGTCGTAGGCCGATGAAACCACGTGCAATAGCTTCGTCTCGTCGAACTACACGAGTGCAATGCGCGAAGTTTGCGTGTGAACAATTTGTCTTGGAGAAAACGTCGATTATACATATGAGTTTTTACGACATCGTGGGAATCACTTTTTTTTGGCTGCACCTAGACAAAATCTGGCATCATATTCGGTTTCAGCACGTCGAATAACCAAGGAAACTGATGTGACATCGTTTTCTTTGCGACCACAGCTCACGAAAAACTCAATCATAGAAGTTGATAGTCGTGTTCGATATGATGGCATATAACTTGAGTACACATTGTCGTAGGCCGATGAAACCGCGTGCAATAGCTTCGTCTCGTCGAACTACACGAGTGCAATGCGCGACGTTTGCGTGTGAACAATTTGTCTCCGAGAAAAAGTCGATTATACATTAGCGTTTTTACGACATCGTGGGAATCACTTTTTTTTGGCTGCACCTAGACAAAATCTGGCATCATATTCGGTTTCAGCACGTCGAATAACCAAGGAAACTGATGAGACATCGTTTTCTTTGCGACCACAGCTCACAAAAAACTCAATCATAGAAGTTGATATTCGTGTTCGATATGATGACATATAACTTGAGTACACATTGTCGTAGGCCGATGAAACCGCGTGCAATAGCTTCGTCTCGTCGAACTACACGAGTGCAATGCGCGAAGTTTGCGTGTGAACAATTTGTCTTCGAGAAAACGTCGATTATACATATGCGTTTTTACGACATCGTGGGAATCACTTTTTTTTGGCTGCACCTAGACAAAATCTGGCATCATATTCGGTTTCAGCACGTCGAATAACCAAGGAAACTGATGCGACATCGTTTTCTTTGCGACCACAGCTCACGAAAAACTCAATCATAGAAGTTGATAGTCGTGTTCGATATGATGGCATATAACTTGAGTACACATTGTCGTAGGCCGATGAAACCGCGTGCAATAGCTTCGTCTCGTCGAACTACACGAGTGCAATGCGCGAAGTTTGCGTGTGAACAATTTGTCTTCGAGAAAAAGTCGATTATACATATGCGTTTTTACGACATCGTGGGAATCACTTTTTTTTGGCTGCACCTAGACAAAATCTGGCATCATATTCGGTTTCAGCACGTCGAATAATCAAGGAAACTGATGCGACATCGTTTCCTTTGCGACCACAGCTCACGAAAAACTCAATCATAGAAGTTGATATTCGTGTTCGATATGATGGCATATAACTTGAGTACACATTGTCGTAGGCCGATGAAACCGCGTGCAATAGCTTCGTCTCGTCGAACTATACGAGTGCAATGCGCGAAGTTTGCGTGTGAACAATTTGTCTTCGAGAAAAAGTCGATTATACATATGCGTTTTTACGACATCGTGGGAATCACTTTTTTTTGGCTGCACCTAGAGAAAATCTGGCATCATATTCGGTTTCAGCACGTCGAATAACCAAGGAAACTGATGCGACATCGTTTTCTTTGCGACCACAGCTCACGAAAAACTCAATCATAGAAGTTGATATTCGTGTTCGATATGATGGCATATAACTTGAGTACACATTGTCGTAGGCCGATGAAACCACGTGCAATAGCTTCGTCTCGTCGAACTACACGAGTGCAATGCGCGAAGTTTGCGTGTGAACAATTTGTCTTGGAGAAAACGTCGATTATACATATGAGTTTTTACGACATCGTGGGAATCACTTTTTTTTGGCTGCACCTAGACAAAATCTGGCATCATATTCGGTTTCAGCACGTCGAATAACCAAGGAAACTGATGCGACATCGTTTTCTTTGCGACCACAGCTCACGAAAAACTCAATCATAGAAGTTGATATTCGTGTTCGATATGATGGCATATAACTTGAGTACACATTGTCGTAGGCCGATGAAACCGCGTGCAATAGCTTCGTCTCGTCGAACTACACGAGTGCAATGCGCGAAGTTTGCGTGTGAACAATTTGTCTTCGAGAAAACGTCGATTATACATATGCGTTTTTACGACATCGTGGGAATCACTTTTTTTTGGCTGCACCTAGACAAAATCTGGCATCATATTCGGTTTCAGCACGTCGAATAACCAAGGAAACTGATGCGACATCGTTTTCTTTGCGACCACAGCTCACGAAAAACTCAATCATAGAAGTTGATAGTCGTGTTCGATATGATGGCATATAACTTGAGTACACATTGTCGTAGGCCGATGAAACCGCGTGCAATAGCTTCGTCTCGTCGAACTACACGAGTG
This sequence comes from Diachasmimorpha longicaudata, assembly GCF_034640455.1. Classification (NCBI taxonomy): domain Eukaryota; kingdom Metazoa; phylum Arthropoda; class Insecta; order Hymenoptera; family Braconidae; genus Diachasmimorpha; species Diachasmimorpha longicaudata. The sequence goes on along the minus strand of NC_087239.1, from coordinate 1,523,824 downwards.
CAATGCGCGACGTTTGCGTGTGAACAATTTGTCTTCGAGAAAAAGTCGATTATACATATGCGTTTTTACGACATCGTGGGAATCACTTTTTTTTGGCTGCACCTAGACAAAATCTGGCATCATATTCGGTTTCAGCACGTCGAATAACCAAGGAAACTGATGCGACATCGTTTCCTTTGCGACCACAGCTCACGAAAAACTCAATCATGGAAGTTGATATTCGTGTTCGATATGATGGCATATAACTTGAGTACACATTGTCGTAGGCCGATGAAACCGCGTGCAATAGCTTCGTCTCGTCGAACTACACGAGTGCAATGCGCGAAGTTTGCGTGTGAACAATTTGTCTTCGAGAAAAAGTCGATTATACATATGCGTTTTTACGACATCGTGGGAATCACTTTTTTTTGGCTGCACCTAGACAAAATCTGGCATCATATTCGGTTTCAGCACGTCGAATAACCAAGGAAACTGATGCGACATCGTTTCCTTTGCGACCGCAGCTCACGAAAAACTCAATCATAAAAGTTGATATTCGTGTACGATATGATGGCATATAACTTGAGTACACATTGTCGTAGGCCGATGAAACCGTGTGCAATAGCTTCGTCTCGTCGAACTACACGAGTGCAGTGCGCGAAGTTTGCGTGTGAATAATTTGTCTTCGAGAAAAAGTCGATTATACATATGCGTTTTTACGACTTCGTGGGAATCACTTTTTTTTGGCTGCACCTAGACAAAATCTGGCATCATATTCGGTTTCAGCACGTCGAATAACCAAGGAAACTGATGCGACATCGTTTTCTTTGCGAACACAGCTCACGAAAAACTCAATCATAGAAGTTGATATTCGTGTTCGATATGATGGCATATAACTTGAGTACACATTGTCGTAGGCCGATGAAACCGCGTGCAATAGCTTCGTCACGTCGAACTACACGAGTGCAATGCGCGAAGTTTGCGTGTGAACAATTTGTCTTCGAGAAAAAGTCGATTATACATATGCGTTTTTACGACATCGTGGGAATCACTTTTTTTTGGCTGCACCTAGACAAAATCTGGCATCATATTCGGTTTCAGCACGTCGAATATCCAAGGAAACTGATGCGACATCGTTTTCTTTGCGACCACAGCTCACGAAAAACTCAATCATAGAAGTTGATATTCGTGTTCGATATGATGGCATATAACTTGAGTACACATTGTCGTAGGCCGATGAAACCGCGTGCAATAGCTTCGTCTCGTCGAACTACACGAGTGCAATGCGCGAAGTTTGCGTGTGAACAATTTGTCTTCGAGAAAACGTCGATTATACATTAGCGTTTTTACGACATCGTGGGAATCACTTCTTTTTGGCTGCACCTAGACAAAATCTGGCATCATATTCGGTTTCAGCACGTCGAATTACCAAGGAAACTGATGCGACATCGTTTTCTTTGCGACCACAGCTCACGAAAAACTCAATCATAGAAGTTGATATTCGTGTTCGATATGATGGCATATAACTTGAGTACACATTGTCGTAGGCCGATGAAACCGCGTGCAATAGCTTCGTCTCGTCGAACTACACGAGTGCAATGCGCGAAGTTCGCGTGTGAACAATTTGTCTTCGAGAAAAAGTCGATTATACATATGCGTTTTTACGACATCGTGGGAATCACTTTTTTTTGGCTGCACCTAGACAAAATCTGGCATCATATTCGGTTTCAGCACGTCGAATAATCAAGGAAACTGATGCGACATCGTTTCCTTTGCGACCACAGCTCACGAAAAACTCAATCATAGAAGTTGATATTCGTGTTCGATATGATGGCATATAACTTGAGTACACATTGTCGTAGGCCGATGAAACCGCGTGCAATAGCTTGGTCTCGTCGAACTACACGAGTGCAATGCGCGAAGTTTGCGTGTGAACAATTTGTCTTCGAGAAAAAGTCGATTATACATATGCGTTTTTAAGACATCGTGGGAATCACTTTTTTTTGGCTGCACCTAGACAAAATCTGGCATCATATTCGGTTTCAGCACGTCGAATAACCAAGGAAACTGATGCGACATCGTTTCCTTTGCGACCACAGCTCACGAAAAACTCAATCATAGAAGTTGATATTCGTGTTCGATATGATGGCATATAACTTGAGTACACATTGTCGTAGGCCGATGAAACCGCGCGCAATAGCTTCGTCTCGTCGAACTACACGAGTGCAATGCGCGAAGTTTGCGTGTGAACAATTTGTCTTCGAGAAAACGTCGATTATACATATGCGTTTTTACGACATCGTGGGAATCACTTTTTTTTGGCTGCACCTAGACAAAATCTGGCATCATATTCGGTTTCAGCACGTCGAATAACCAAGGAAACTGATGCGACATCGTTTTCTTTGCGACCACAGCTCACGAAAAACTCAATCATAGAAGTTGATATTCGTGTTCGATATGATGGCATATAACTTGAGTACACATTGTCGTAGGCCGATGAAACCACGTGCAATCGCTTCGTCTCGTCGAACTACACGAGTGCAATGCGCGAAGTTTGCGTGTGAACAATTTGTCTTGGAGAAAACGTCGATTATACATATGAGTTTTTACGACATCGTGGGAATCACTTTTTTTTGGCTGCACCTAGACAAAATCTGGCATCATATTCGATTTCAGCACGTCGAATAACCAAGGAAACTGATGCGACATCGTTTTCTTTGCGACCACAGCTCACGAAAAACTCAATCATAGAAGTTGATATTCGTGTTCGATATGATGGCATATAACTTGAGTACACATTGTCGTAGGCCGATGAAACCGCGTGCAATAGCTTCGTCTCGTCGAACTACACGAGTGCAATGCGCGAAGTTTGCGTGTGAACAATTTGTCTTCGAGAAAACGTCGATTATACATATGCGTTTTTACGACATCGTGGGAATCACTTTTTTTTGGCTGCACCTAGACAAAATCTGGCATCATATTCGGTTTCAGCACGTCGAATAACCAAGGAAACTGATGCGACATCGTTTTCTTTGCGACCACAGCTCACGAAAAACTCAATCATAGAAGTTGATAGTCGTGTTCGATATGATGGCATATAACTTGAGTACACATTGTCGTAGGCCGATGAAACCGCGTGCAATAGCTTCGTCTCGTCGAACTACACGAGTGCAATGCGCGACGTTTGCGTGTGAACAATTTGTCTCCGAGAAAAAGTCGATTATACATTAGCGTTTTTACGACATCGTGGGAATCACTTCTTTTTGGCTGCACCTAGACAAAATCTGGCATCATATTCGGTTTCAGCACGTCGAATAACCAAGGAAACTGATGCGACATCGTTTTCTTTGCGACCACAGCTCACGAAAAACTCAATCATAGAAGTTGATATTCGTGTTCGATATGATGGCATATAACTTGAGTACACATTGTCGTAGGCCGATGAAACCGCGTGCAATAGCTTCGTCTCGTCGAACTACACGAGTGCAATGCGCGAAGTTTGCGTGTGAACAATTTGTCTTCGAGAAAAAGTCGATTATACATATGCGTTTTTACGACATCGTGGGAATCACTTTTTTTTGGCTGCACCTAGACAAAATCTGGCATCATATTCGGTTTCAGCACGTCGAATAACCAAGGAAACTGATGCGACATCGTTTCCTTTGCGACCACAGCTCACGAAAAACTCAATCATAGAAGTTGATATTCGTGTTCGATATGATGGCATATAACTTGAGTACACATTGTCGTAGGCCGATGAAACCGCACGCAATAGCTTCGTCTCGTCGAACTACACGAGTGCAATGCGCGAAGTTTGCGTGTGAAAAATTTGTCTTCGAGAAAACGTCGATTATACATATGCGTTTTTACGACATCGTGGGAATCACTTTTTTTTGGCTGCACCTAGACAAAATCTGGCATCATATTCGGTTTCAGCACGTCGAATAACCAAGGAAACTGATGCGACATCGTTTTCTTTGCGACCACAGCTCACGAAAAACTCACTCATAGAAGTTGATATTCGCGTTCGATATGATGGCATATAACTTGAGTACACATTGTCGTAGGCCGATGAAACCGCGTGCGATAGCTTCGTCTTGTCGAACTACACGAGTGCAATGCGCGAAGTTTGCGTGTGAACAATTTGTCTTCGAGAAAACGTCGATTATACATATGCGTTTTTACGACATCGTGGGAATCACTTTTTTTTGGCTGCACCTAGACAAGATCTGGCATCTTATTCGGTTTCAGCACGTCGAATAACCAAGGAAACTGATGCGACATCGTTTTCTTTGCGACCACAGCTCACGAAAAACTCCATCATAGAAGTTGATATTCGTGTTCGATATGATGGCATATAACTTGAGTACACATTGTCGTAGGCCGATGAAACCGCGTGCAATAGCTTCGCCTCGTCGAACTACACGAGTGTAATGCGCGGAGTTTGCGTGTGAACAATTTGTCTTCGAGAAAAAGTCGATTATACATATGCGTTTTTACGACATCGTGGGAATCACTTTTTTTTGGCTGCACCTAAACAAAATCTGGCATCATATTCGGTTTCAGCACGTCGAATAACCAAGGAAACTGATGCGACATCGTTTCCTTTGCGACCACAGCTCACGAAAAACTCAATCATAGAAGTTGATATTCGTGTTCGATATGATGGCATATAACTTGAGTACACATTGTCGTAGGCCGATGAAACCGCGTGCAATAGCATCGTCTCGTCGAACTACACGAGTGCAATGCGTGAAGTTCGCGTGTGAACAATTTGTCTTCGAGAAAACGTCGATTATACATATGCGTTTTTACGACATCGTGGGAATCACTTTTTTTTGGCTGCACCTGGACAAAATGTGGCATCATATTCGGTTTCAGCACGTCGAATAACCAAGGAAACTGATGCGACATCGTTTTCTTTGCGACCACAGCTCACGAAAAACTCAATCATAGAAGTTGATATTCGTGTTCGATATGATGGCATATAACTTGAGTACACATTGTCGTAGCCCGATGAAACCGCGTGCAATAGCTTCGTCTCGTCGAACTACATGAGTGCAATGCGCGAAGTTTGCGTGTGAACAATTTGTCTTCGAGAAAACGTCGATTATACATATGCGTTTTTACGACATCGTGGGAATCACTTTTTTTTGGCTGCACCTAGACAAAATCTGGCATCATATTCGGTTTCAGCACGTCGAATAACCATGGAAACTGATGCGACATCGTTTCCTTTGCGACCACAGCTCACGAAAAACTCAATCATAGAAGTTGATATTCGTGTTCGATATGATGGCATATAACTTGAGTACACATTGTCGTAGGCCGATGAAACCGCGTGCAAGAGCTTCGTCTCGTCGAACTACACGAGTGCAATGCGCGAACTTTGCGTGTGAACAATTTGTCTTCGAGAAAAAGTCGATTATACATTAGCGTTTTTACGACATCGTGGGAATCACTTTTTTTTGGCTGCACCTAGACAAAATCTGGCATCATATTCGGTTTCAGCACGTCGAATAAGCAAAGAAACTGATGCGACATCGTTTTCTTTGCGACCACAGCTCACGAAAAACTCACTCAAAGAAGTTGATATTCGTGTTCGATATGATGGCATATAACTTGAGTACACATTGTCGTAGGCCGATGAAACCGCGTGCAATAGCTTCGTCTCGTCGAACTACACGAGTGCAATGCGCGAAGTTTGCGTGTGAACAATTTGTCTTCGAGAAAAAGTCGATTATACATATGCGTTTTTACGACATCGTGGGAATCACTTTTTTTTGGCTGCACCTGGACAAAATGTGGCATCATATTCGGTTTCAGCACGTCGAATAACCAAGGAAACTGATGCGACATCGTTTTCTTTGCGACCACAGCTCACGAAAAACTCAATCATAGAAGTTGATATTCGTGTTCGATATGATGGCATATAACTTGAGTACACATTGTCGTAGGCCGATGAAACCGCGTGCAATAGCTTCGTCTCGTCGAACTACATGAGTGCAATGCGCGAAGTTTGCGTGTGAACAATTTGTCTTCGAGAAAACGTCGATTATACATATGCGTTTTTACGACATCGTGGGAATCACTTTTTTTTGGCTGCACCTAGACAAAATCTGGCATCATATTCGGTTTCAGCACGTCGAATAACCAAGGAAACTGATGCGACATCGTTTTCTTTGCGACCACAGCTCACGAAAAACTCAATCATAGAAGTTGATATTCGTGTTCGATATGATGGCATATAACTTGAGTACACATTGTCGTAGGCCGATGAAACCGCGTGCAATAGCTTCGTCTCGTCGAACTACACGAGTGCAATGCGCGAAGTTTGCGTGTGAACAATTTGTCTTCGAGAAAAAGTCGATTATACATATGCGTTTTTACGACATCGTGGGAATCACTTTTTTTTGGCTGCACCTAGACAAAATCTGGCATCATATTCGGTTTCAGCACGTCGAATAACCAAGGAAACTGATGCGACATCGTTTCCTTTGCGACCACAGCTCACGAAAAACTCAATCATAGAAGTTGATATTCGTGTTCGATATGATGGCATATAACTTGAGTACACATTGTCGTAGGCCGATGAAACCGCGTGCAATAGCTTCGTCTCGTCGAACTACACGAGTGCAATGCGCGAAGTTTGCGTGTGAACAATTTGTCTTCGAGAAAAAGTCGATTATACATATGCGTTTTTACGACATCGTGGGAATCACTTTTTTTTGGCTGCACCTAGACAAAATCTGGCATCATATTCGGTTTCAGCACGTCGAATAACCAAGGAAACTGATGCGACATCGTTTCCTTTGCGACCACAGCTCACGAAACACTCAATCATAGAAGTTGATATTCGTGTTCGATATGATGGCATATAACTTGAGTACACATTGTCGTAGGCCGATGAAACCGCGTGCAATAGCTTCGTCTCGTCGAACTACACGAGTGGAATGCGCGAAGTTTGCGTGTGAACAATTTGTCTTCGAGAAAACGTCGATTATACATATGCGTTTTTACGACATCGTGGGAATCACTTTTTTTTGGCTGCACCTAGACAAAATCTGGCATCATATTCGGTTTCAGCACGTCGAATAACCAAGGAAACTGATGCGACATCGTTTCCTTTGCGACCACAGCTCACGAAAAACTCAATCATAAAAGTTGATATTCGTGTTCGATATGATGGCATATAACTTGAGTACACATTGTCGTAGGCCGATGAAACCGCGTGCAATAGCTTCGTCTCGTCGAACTACACGAGTGCAATGCGCGAAGTTTGCGTGTGAACAATTTGTCTTCGAGAAAAAGTCGATTATACATATGCGTTTTTACGACATCGTGGGAATCACTTTTTTTTGGCTGCACCTAGACAAAATCTGGCATCATATTCGGTTTCAGCACGTCGAATAACCAAGGAAACTGATGCGACATCGTTCCCTTTGCGACCACAGCTCACGAAAAACTCAATCATAGAAGTTGATATTCGTGTTCGATATGATGGCATATAACTTGAGTACACTTTGTCGTAGGCCGATGAAACCGCGTGCAATAGCTTCGTCTCGTCGAACTACACGAGTGCAATGCGCGAAGTTTGCGTGTGAACAATTTGTCTTCGAGAAAAATTCGATTATACATATGCGTTTTTACGACATCGTGGGAATCACTTTTTTTTGGCTGCACCTAGACAAAATCTGGCATCATATTCGGTTTCAGCACGTCGAATAACCAAGGAAACTGATGCGACATCGTTTCCTTTGCGACCACAGCTCACGAAAAACTCAATCATAGAAGTTGATATTCGTGTTCGATATGATGGCATATAACTTGAGTACACATTGTCGTAGGCCGATGAAACCGCGTGCAATAGCTTCGTCTCGTCGAACTACACGAGTGCAATGCGCGAAGTTTGCGTGTGAACAATTTGTCTTCGAGAAAAAGTCGATTATACATATGCGTTTTTACGACATCGTGGGAATCACTTTTTTTTGGCTGCACCTAGACAAAATCTGGCATCATATTCGGTTTCAGCACGTCGAATAACCAAGGAAACTGATGCGACATCGTTCCCTTTGCGACCACAGCTCACGAAAAACTCAATCATAGAAGTTGATATTCGTTTTCGATATGATGGCATATAACTTGAGTACACATTGTCGTAGGCCGATGAAACCGCGTGCAATAGCTTCGTCTCGTCGAACTACACGAGTGCAATGCGCGAAGTTCGCGTGTGAACAATTTGTCTTCGAGAAAAAGTCGATTATACATATGCGTTTTTACGACATCGTGGGAATCACTTTTTTTTGGCTGCACCTAGACAAAATCTGGCATCATATTTGGTTTCAGCACGTCGAATAATCAAGGAAACTGATGCGACATCGTTTCCTTTGCGACCACAGCTCACGAAAAACTCAATCATAGAAGTTGATATTCGTGTTCGATATGATGGCATATAACTTGAGTACACATTGTCGTAGGCCGATGAAACCGCGTGCAATAGCTTCGTCTCGTCGAACTACACGAGTGCAATGCGCGAAGTTTGCGTGTGAACAATTTGTCTTCGAGAAAAAGTCGATTATACATATGCGTTTTTACGACATCGTGGGAATCACTTTTTTTTGGCTGCACCTAGACAAAATCTGGCATCATATTCGGTTTCAGCACGTCGAATAACCAAGGAAACTGATGCGACATCGTTTCCTTTGCGACCACAGCTCACGAAAAACTCAATCATAGAAGTTGATATTCGTGTTCGATATGATGGCATATAACTTGAGTACACATTGTCGTAGGCCGATGAAACCGCGCGCAATAGCTTCGTCTCGTCGAACTACACGAGTGCAATGCGCGAAGTTTGCGTGTGAACAATTTGTCTTCGAGAAAACGTCGATTATACATATGCGTTTTTACGACATCGTCGGAATCACTTTTTTTTGGCTGCACCTAGACAAAATCTGGCATCATATTCGGTTTCAGCACGTCGAATAACCAAGGAAACTGATGCGACATCGTTTTCTTTGCGACCACAGCTCACGAAAAACTCAATCATAGAAGTTGATATTCGTGTTCGATATGATGGCATATAACTTGAGTACACATTGTCGTAGGCCGATGAAACCGCGTGCAAGAGCTTCGTCTCGTCGAACTACACGAGTGCAATGCGCGAAGTTTGCGTGTGAACAATTTGTCTTCGAGAAAAAGTCGATTATACATATGCGTTTTTACAACATCGTGGGAATCACTTTTTTTTGGCTGCACCTAGACAAAATCTGGCATCATATTCGGTTTCAGCACGTCGAATAACCAAGGAAACTGATGCGACATCGTTTTCTTTGCGACCACAGCTCACGAAAAACTCAATCATAGAAGTTGATATTCGTGTTCGATATGATGGCATATAACTTGAGTACACATTGTCGTAGGCCGATGAAACCGCGTGCAATAGCTTCGTCTCGTCGAACTATACGAGTGCAATGCGCGAAGTTTGCGTGTGAACAATTTGTCTTCGAGAAAAAGTCGATTATACATATGCGTTTTTACGACATCGTGGGAATCACTTTTTTTTGGCTGCACCTAGAGAAAATCTGGCATCATATTCGGTTTCAGCACGTCGAATAACCAAGGAAACTGATGCGACATCGTTTTCTTTGCGACCACAGCTCACGAAAAACTCAATCATAGAAGTTGATATTCGTGTTCGATATGATGGCATATAACTTGAGTACACATTGTCGTAGGCCGATGAAACCACGTGCAATAGCTTCGTCTCGTCGAACTACACGAGTGCAATGCGCGAAGTTTGCGTGTGAACAATTTGTCTTGGAGAAAACGTCGATTATACATATGAGTTTTTACGACATCGTGGGAATCACTTTTTTTTGGCTGCACCTAGACAAAATCTGGCATCATATTCGGTTTCAGCACGTCGAATAACCAAGGAAACTGATGTGACATCGTTTTCTTTGCGACCACAGCTCACGAAAAACTCAATCATAGAAGTTGATAGTCGTGTTCGATATGATGGCATATAACTTGAGTACACATTGTCGTAGGCCGATGAAACCGCGTGCAATAGCTTCGTCTCGTCGAACTACACGAGTGCAATGCGCGACGTTTGCGTGTGAACAATTTGTCTCCGAGAAAAAGTCGATTATACATTAGCGTTTTTACGACATCGTGGGAATCACTTTTTTTTGGCTGCACCTAGACAAAATCTGGCATCATATTCGGTTTCAGCACGTCGAATAACCAAGGAAACTGATGAGACATCGTTTTCTTTGCGACCACAGCTCACAAAAAACTCAATCATAGAAGTTGATATTCGTGTTCGATATGATGACATATAACTTGAGTACACATTGTCGTAGGCCGATGAAACCGCGTGCAATAGCTTCGTCTCGTCGAACTACACGAGTGCAATGCGCGAAGTTTGCGTGTGAACAATTTGTCTTCGAGAAAACGTCGATTATACATATGCGTTTTTACGACATCGTGGGAATCACTTTTTTTTGGCTGCACCTAGACAAAATCTGGCATCATATTCGGTTTCAGCACGTCGAATAACCAAGGAAACTGATGCGACATCGTTTTCTTTGCGACCACAGCTCACGAAAAACTCAATCATAGAAGTTGATAGTCGTGTTCGATATGATGGCATATAACTTGAGTACACATTGTCGTAGGCCGATGAAACCGCGTGCAATAGCTTCGTCTCGTCGAACTACACGAGTGCAATGCGCGAAGTTTGCGTGTGAACAATTTGTCTTCGAGAAAAAGTCGATTATACATATGCGTTTTTACGACATCGTGGGAATCACTTTTTTTTGGCTGCACCTAGACAAAATCTGGCATCATATTCGGTTTCAGCACGTCGAATAATCAAGGAAACTGATGCGACATCGTTTCCTTTGCGACCACAGCTCACGAAAAACTCAATCATAGAAGTTGATATTCGTGTTCGATATGATGGCATATAACTTGAGTACACATTGTCGTAGGCCGATGAAACCGCGTGCAATAGCTTCGTCTCGTCGAACTATACGAGTGCAATGCGCGAAGTTTGCGTGTGAACAATTTGTCTTCGAGAAAAAGTCGATTATACATATGCGTTTTTACGACATCGTGGGAATCACTTTTTTTTGGCTGCACCTAGAGAAAATCTGGCATCATATTCGGTTTCAGCACGTCGAATAACCAAGGAAACTGATGCGACATCGTTTTCTTTGCGACCACAGCTCACGAAAAACTCAATCATAGAAGTTGATATTCGTGTTCGATATGATGGCATATAACTTGAGTACACATTGTCGTAGGCCGATGAAACCACGTGCAATAGCTTCGTCTCGTCGAACTACACGAGTGCAATGCGCGAAGTTTGCGTGTGAACAATTTGTCTTGGAGAAAACGTCGATTATACATATGAGTTTTTACGACATCGTGGGAATCACTTTTTTTTGGCTGCACCTAGACAAAATCTGGCATCATATTCGGTTTCAGCACGTCGAATAACCAAGGAAACTGATGCGACATCGTTTTCTTTGCGACCACAGCTCACGAAAAACTCAATCATAGAAGTTGATATTCGTGTTCGATATGATGGCATATAACTTGAGTACACATTGTCGTAGGCCGATGAAACCGCGTGCAATAGCTTCGTCTCGTCGAACTACACGAGTGCAATGCGCGAAGTTTGCGTGTGAACAATTTGTCTTCGAGAAAACGTCGATTATACATATGCGTTTTTACGACATCGTGGGAATCACTTTTTTTTGGCTGCACCTAGACAAAATCTGGCATCATATTCGGTTTCAGCACGTCGAATAACCAAGGAAACTGATGCGACATCGTTTTCTTTGCGACCACAGCTCACGAAAAACTCAATCATAGAAGTTGATAGTCGTGTTCGATATGATGGCATATAACTTGAGTACACATTGTCGTAGGCCGATGAAACCGCGTGCAATAGCTTCGTCTCGTCGAACTACACGAGTGCAATGCGCGACGTTTGCGTGTGAACAATTTGTCTTCGAGAAAAAGTCGATTATACATATGCGTTTTTACGACATCGTGGGAATCACTTTTTTTTGGCTGCACCTAGACAAAATCTGGCATCATATTCGGTTTCAGCACGTCGAATAACCAAGGAAACTGATGCGACATCGTTTCCTTTGCGACCACAGCTCACGAAAAACTCAATCATGGAAGTTGATATTCGTGTTCGATATGATGGCATATAACTTGAGTACACATTGTCGTAGGCCGATGAAACCGCGTGCAATAGCTTCGTCTCGTCGAACTACACGAGTGCAATGCGCGAAGTTTGCGTGTGAACAATTTGTCTTCGAGAAAAAGTCGATTATACATATGCGTTTTTACGACATCGTGGGAATCACTTTTTTTTGGCTGCACCTAGACAAAATCTGGCATCATATTCGGTTTCAGCACGTCGAATAACCAAGGAAACTGATGCGACATCGTTTCCTTTGCGACCGCAGCTCACGAAAAACTCAATCATAAAAGTTGATATTCGTGTACGATATGATGGCATATAACTTGAGTACACATTGTCGTAGGCCGATGAAACCGTGTGCAATAGCTTCGTCTCGTCGAACTACACGAGTGCAGTGCGCGAAGTTTGCGTGTGAATAATTTGTCTTCGAGAAAAAGTCGATTATACATATGCGTTTTTACGACTTCGTGGGAATCACTTTTTTTTGGCTGCACCTAGACAAAATCTGGCATCATATTCGGTTTCAGCACGTCGAATAACCAAGGAAACTGATGCGACATCGTTTTCTTTGCGAACACAGCTCACGAAAAACTCAATCATAGAAGTTGATATTCGTGTTCGATATGATGGCATATAACTTGAGTACACATTGTCGTAGGCCGATGAAACCGCGTGCAATAGCTTCGTCACGTCGAACTACACGAGTGCAATGCGCGAAGTTTGCGTGTGAACAATTTGTCTTCGAGAAAAAGTCGATTATACATATGCGTTTTTACGACATCGTGGGAATCACTTTTTTTTGGCTGCACCTAGACAAAATCTGGCATCATATTCGGTTTCAGCACGTCGAATATCCAAGGAAACTGATGCGACATCGTTTTCTTTGCGACCACAGCTCACGAAAAACTCAATCATAGAAGTTGATATTCGTGTTCGATATGATGGCATATAACTTGAGTACACATTGTCGTAGGCCGATGAAACCGCGTGCAATAGCTTCGTCTCGTCGAACTACACGAGTGCAATGCGCGAAGTTTGCGTGTGAACAATTTGTCTTCGAGAAAACGTCGATTATACATTAGCGTTTTTACGACATCGTGGGAATCACTTCTTTTTGGCTGCACCTAGACAAAATCTGGCATCATATTCGGTTTCAGCACGTCGAATTACCAAGGAAACTGATGCGACATCGTTTTCTTTGCGACCACAGCTCACGAAAAACTCAATCATAGAAGTTGATATTCGTGTTCGATATGATGGCATATAACTTGAGTACACATTGTCGTAGGCCGATGAAACCGCGTGCAATAGCTTCGTCTCGTCGAACTACACGAGTGCAATGCGCGAAGTTCGCGTGTGAACAATTTGTCTTCGAGAAAAAGTCGATTATACATATGCGTTTTTACGACATCGTGGGAATCACTTTTTTTTGGCTGCACCTAGACAAAATCTGGCATCATATTCGGTTTCAGCACGTCGAATAATCAAGGAAACTGATGCGACATCGTTTCCTTTGCGACCACAGCTCACGAAAAACTCAATCATAGAAGTTGATATTCGTGTTCGATATGATGGCATATAACTTGAGTACACATTGTCGTAGGCCGATGAAACCGCGTGCAATAGCTTGGTCTCGTCGAACTACACGAGTGCAATGCGCGAAGTTTGCGTGTGAACAATTTGTCTTCGAGAAAAAGTCGATTATACATATGCGTTTTTAAGACATCGTGGGAATCACTTTTTTTTGGCTGCACCTAGACAAAATCTGGCATCATATTCGGTTTCAGCACGTCGAATAACCAAGGAAACTGATGCGACATCGTTTCCTTTGCGACCACAGCTCACGAAAAACTCAATCATAGAAGTTGATATTCGTGTTCGATATGATGGCATATAACTTGAGTACACATTGTCGTAGGCCGATGAAACCACGTGCAATAGCTTCGTCTCGTCGAACTACACGAGTGCAATGCGCGAAGTTTGCGTGTGAACAATTTGTCTTGGAGAAAACGTCGATTATACATATGAGTTTTTACGACATCGTGGGAATCACTTTTTTTTGGCTGCACCTAGACAAAATCTGGCATCATATTCGATTTCAGCACGTCGAATAACCAAGGAAACTGATGCGACATCGTTTTCTTTGCGACCACAGCTCACGAAAAACTCAATCATAGAAGTTGATATTCGTGTTCGATATGATGGCATATAACTTGAGTACACATTGTCGTAGGCCGATGAAACCGCGTGCAATAGCTTCGTCTCGTCGAACTACACGAGTGCAATGCGCGAAGTTTGCGTGTGAACAATTTGTCTTCGAGAAAACGTCGATTATACATATGCGTTTTTACGACATCGTGGGAATCACTTTTTTTTGGCTGCACCTAGACAAAATCTGGCATCATATTCGGTTTCAGCACGTCGAATAACCAAGGAAACTGATGCGACATCGTTTTCTTTGCGACCACAGCTCACGAAAAACTCAATCATAGAAGTTGATAGTCGTGTTCGATATGATGGCATATAACTTGAGTACACATTGTCGTAGGCCGATGAAACCGCGTGCAATAGCTTCGTCTCGTCGAACTACACGAGTGCAATGCGCGACGTTTGCGTGTGAACAATTTGTCTCCGAGAAAAAGTCGATTATACATTAGCGTTTTTACGACATCGTGGGAATCACTTCTTTTTGGCTGCACCTAGACAAAATCTGGCATCATATTCGGTTTCAGCACGTCGAATAACCAAGGAAACTGATGCGACATCGTTTTCTTTGCGACCACAGCTCACGAAAAACTCAATCATAGAAGTTGATATTCGTGTTCGATATGATGGCATATAACTTGAGTACACATTGTCGTAGGCCGATGAAACCGCGTGCAATAGCTTCGTCTCGTCGAACTACACGAGTGCAATGCGCGAAGTTTGCGTGTGAACAATTTGTCTTCGAGAAAAAGTCGATTATACATATGCGTTTTTACGACATCGTGGGAATCACTTTTTTTTGGCTGCACCTAGACAAAATCTGGCATCATATTCGGTTTCAGCACGTCGAATAACCAAGGAAACTGATGCGACATCGTTTCCTTTGCGACCACAGCTCACGAAAAACTCAATCATAGAAGTTGATATTCGTGTTCGATATGATGGCATATAACTTGAGTACACATTGTCGTAGGCCGATGAAACCGCACGCAATAGCTTCGTCTCGTCGAACTACACGAGTGCAATGCGCGAAGTTTGCGTGTGAAAAATTTGTCTTCGAGAAAACGTCGATTATACATATGCGTTTTTACGACATCGTGGGAATCACTTTTTTTTGGCTGCACCTAGACAAAATCTGGCATCATATTCGGTTTCAGCACGTCGAATAACCAAGGAAACTGATGCGACATCGTTTTCTTTGCGACCACAGCTCACGAAAAACTCACTCATAGAAGTTGATATTCGCGTTCGATATGATGGCATATAACTTGAGTACACATTGTCGTAGGCCGATGAAACCGCGTGCGATAGCTTCGTCTTGTCGAACTACACGAGTGCAATGCGCGAAGTTTGCGTGTGAACAATTTGTCTTCGAGAAAACGTCGATTATACATATGCGTTTTTACGACATCGTGGGAATCACTTTTTTTTGGCTGCACCTAGACAAGATCTGGCATCTTATTCGGTTTCAGCACGTCGAATAACCAAGGAAACTGATGCGACATCGTTTTCTTTGCGACCACAGCTCACGAAAAACTCCATCATAGAAGTTGATATTCGTGTTCGATATGATGGCATATAACTTGAGTACACATTGTCGTAGGCCGATGAAACCGCGTGCAATAGCTTCGCCTCGTCGAACTACACGAGTGTAATGCGCGGAGTTTGCGTGTGAACAATTTGTCTTCGAGAAAAAGTCGATTATACATATGCGTTTTTACGACATCGTGGGAATCACTTTTTTTTGGCTGCACCTAAACAAAATCTGGCATCATATTCGGTTTCAGCACGTCGAATAACCAAGGAAACTGATGCGACATCGTTTCCTTTGCGACCACAGCTCACGAAAAACTCAATCATAGAAGTTGATATTCGTGTTCGATATGATGGCATATAACTTGAGTACACATTGTCGTAGGCCGATGAAACCGCGTGCAATAGCATCGTCTCGTCGAACTACACGAGTGCAATGCGTGAAGTTCGCGTGTGAACAATTTGTCTTCGAGAAAACGTCGATTATACATATGCGTTTTTACGACATCGTGGGAATCACTTTTTTTTGGCTGCACCTGGACAAAATGTGGCATCATATTCGGTTTCAGCACGTCGAATAACCAAGGAAACTGATGCGACATCGTTTTCTTTGCGACCACAGCTCACGAAAAACTCAATCATAGAAGTTGATATTCGTGTTCGATATGATGGCATATAACTTGAGTACACATTGTCGTAGCCCGATGAAACCGCGTGCAATAGCTTCGTCTCGTCGAACTACATGAGTGCAATGCGCGAAGTTTGCGTGTGAACAATTTGTCTTCGAGAAAACGTCGATTATACATATGCGTTTTTACGACATCGTGGGAATCACTTTTTTTTGGCTGCACCTAGACAAAATCTGGCATCATATTCGGTTTCAGCACGTCGAATAACCATGGAAACTGATGCGACATCGTTTCCTTTGCGACCACAGCTCACGAAAAACTCAATCATAGAAGTTGATATTCGTGTTCGATATGATGGCATATAACTTGAGTACACATTGTCGTAGGCCGATGAAACCGCGTGCAAGAGCTTCGTCTCGTCGAACTACACGAGTGCAATGCGCGAACTTTGCGTGTGAACAATTTGTCTTCGAGAAAAAGTCGATTATACATTAGCGTTTTTACGACATCGTGGGAATCACTTTTTTTTGGCTGCACCTAGACAAAATCTGGCATCATATTCGGTTTCAGCACGTCGAATAAGCAAAGAAACTGATGCGACATCGTTTTCTTTGCGACCACAGCTCACGAAAAACTCACTCAAAGAAGTTGATATTCGTGTTCGATATGATGGCATATACCTTGAGTACACATTGTCGTAGGGCGATGAAACCGCGTGCAATAGCTTCGTCTCGTCGAACTACACGAGTGCAATGCGCGAAGTTTGCGTGTGAACAATTTGTCTTCGAGAAAACGTCGATTATACATATGCGTTTTTACGACATCGTGGGAATCACTTTTTTTTGGCTGCACCTAGACAAAATCTGGCATCATATTCGGTTTCAGCACGTCGAATAACCAAGGAAACTGATGCGACATCGTTTCCTTTGCGACCACAGCTCACGAAAAACTCAATCATAAAAGTTGATATTCGTGTTCGATATGATGGCATATAACTTGAGTACACATTGTCGTAGGCCGATGAAACCGCGTGCAATAGCTTCGTCTCGTCGAACTACACGAGTGCAATGCGCGAAGTTTGCGTGTGAACAATTTGTCTTCGAGAAAAAGTCGATTATACATATGCGTTTTTACGACATCGTGGGAATCACTTTTTTTTGGCTGCACCTGGACAAAATGTGGCATCATATTCGGTTTCAGCACGTCGAATAACCAAGGAAACTGATGCGACATCGTTTTCTTTGCGACCACAGCTCACGAAAAACTCAATCATAGAAGTTGATATTCGTGTTCGATATGATGGCATATAACTTGAGTACACATTGTCGTAGGCCGATGAAACCGCGTGCAATAGCTTCGTCTCGTCGAACTACATGAGTGCAATGCGCGAAGTTTGCGTGTGAACAATTTGTCTTCGAGAAAACGTCGATTATACATATGCGTTTTTACGACATCGTGGGAATCACTTTTTTTTGGCTGCACCTAGACAAAATCTGGCATCATATTCGGTTTCAGCACGTCGAATAACCAAGGAAACTGATGCGACATCGTTTTCTTTGCGACCACAGCTCACGAAAAACTCAATCATAGAAGTTGATATTCGTGTTCGATATGATGGCATATAACTTGAGTACACATTGTCGTAGGCCGATGAAACCGCGTGCAATAGCTTCGTCTCGTCGAACTACACGAGTGCAATGCGCGAAGTTTGCGTGTGAACAATTTGTCTTCGAGAAAAAGTCGATTATACATATGCGTTTTTACGACATCGTGGGAATCACTTTTTTTTGGCTGCACCTAGACAAAATCTGGCATCATATTCGGTTTCAGCACGTCGAATAACCAAGGAAACTGATGCGACATCGTTTCCTTTGCGACCACAGCTCACGAAAAACTCAATCATAGAAGTTGATATTCGTGTTCGATATGATGGCATATAACTTGAGTACACATTGTCGTAGGCCGATGAAACCGCGTGCAATAGCTTCGTCTCGTCGAACTACACGAGTGCAATGCGCGAAGTTTGCGTGTGAACAATTTGTCTTCGAGAAAAAGTCGATTATACATATGCGTTTTTACGACATCGTGGGAATCACTTTTTTTTGGCTGCACCTAGACAAAATCTGGCATCATATTCGGTTTCAGCACGTCGAATAACCAAGGAAACTGATGCGACATCGTTTCCTTTGCGACCACAGCTCACGAAACACTCAATCATAGAAGTTGATATTCGTGTTCGATATGATGGCATATAACTTGAGTACACATTGTCGTAGGCCGATGAAACCGCGTGCAATAGCTTCGTCTCGTCGAACTACACGAGTGGAATGCGCGAAGTTTGCGTGTGAACAATTTGTCTTCGAGAAAACGTCGATTATACATATGCGTTTTTACGACATCGTGGGAATCACTTTTTTTTGGCTGCACCTAGACAAAATCTGGCATCATATTCGGTTTCAGCACGTCGAATAACCAAGGAAACTGATGCGACATCGTTTCCTTTGCGACCACAGCTCACGAAAAACTCAATCATAAAAGTTGATATTCGTGTTCGATATGATGGCATATAACTTGAGTACACATTGTCGTAGGCCGATGAAACCGCGTGCAATAGCTTCGTCTCGTCGAACTACACGAGTGCAATGCGCGAAGTTTGCGTGTGAACAATTTGTCTTCGAGAAAAAGTCGATTATACATATGCGTTTTTACGACATCGTGGGAATCACTTTTTTTTGGCTGCACCTAGACAAAATCTGGCATCATATTCGGTTTCAGCACGTCGAATAACCAAGGAAACTGATGCGACATCGTTTCCTTTGCGACCACAGCTCACGAAAAACTCAATCATAGAAGTTGATATTCGTGTTCGATATGATGGCATATAACTTGAGTACACATTGTCGTAGGCCGATGAAACCGCGTGCAATAGCTTCGTCTCGTCGAACTACACGAGTGCAATGCGCGAAGTTTGCGTGTGAACAATTTGTCTTCGAGAAAAAGTCGATTATACATATGCGTTTTTACGACATCGTGGGAATCACTTTTTTTTGGCTGCACCTAGACAAAATCTGGCATCATATTCGGTTTCAGCACGTCGAATAACCAAGGAAACTGATGCGACATCGTTCCCTTTGCGACCACAGCTCACGAAAAACTCAATCATAGAAGTTGATATTCGTTTTCGATATGATGGCATATAACTTGAGTACACATTGTCGTAGGCCGATGAAACCGCGTGCAATAGCTTCGTCTCGTCGAACTACACGAGTGCAATGCGCGAAGTTTGCGTTAGTAGTAAGTGGGCACGATTGGCGAATTTTCTTCCAGGAATCGCCCCCCTTCCCCCTTTTTCCAGACGTGTCCGAACACGTTTTCCCCATTGTCCTTTGAGGAGGACGTCGCCGCTCTAGGGCCCCCTGGGGTGAGGGTCCCCAAAGGAATGTTTTTGTTCGACAGGAAGTAGATAGTGGGTGGGGGGTAACGGTCACGTGATCCAAACGGGAGGGTGGGTGGAAAATGGGTGGTAAGGGTCACGTGATCCAAACGGGAGAGTGGGTGGGAAATGGGTGGTAAGGGTCACGTGATTTAAAAGGGCGGGCGTGGGGGGAAAGTGGATGGCGTGGGAAATGTGGGTATATATGGGAAAATGAAATAAATATGTAATACATAATTTATTGAGTATATAAATCATTTATTCAGAAATTATACTTGTATGAGGGGTGGTACATAATATTAGGGATTTAAAAAATAGTAGTAATCAAAATTATTGTTATTATTATTATTATTAAATTAATGCAAATGGAATATATTTTTTAAAGACCGCTGGTTACAATGCAAACTACCTTTACCAGACAAGTTCTGAAAAGGCTTACTTAAATTTCTACGATTACAATTGCGTTTTTGAATAATTTTGTTGAACATTTTCATAACAATGCGATCGTTACGTTTTGTGTCTGAAGTAAATAGTTTATGAAAGGACTGTAAAGACCGATCATTGAACAACCAGTGAAGCACAACAATGCAGTACTGCCCACAAACATCAGACGATATATCTTGGAGTCTCTTCTGGCTCCATTCATAAACATTGCAATTTCGCTTAAGGCGCTGAGAGATTCTTGTATCGAAGGGTGGCATTCCGAAGCTGTCGAAATAGATTCCTCGCCTATTTGAACCGAGGTAAACGGCAACCCAGTGACTTCCTGCCTGATTGTGGTTGTCGGTGTTGATGATGATAGCACAGGGCCGGGGCCATGTCCAGGGGATACGGTCGGCAGGGTAGACACCTCCAATGCATGCATCTGTATGCGGTAATATCTCCAGGAGCTCAAGGGTATTCATAGAACGTCGGTAATCCGGGAAATGAGCGTTGGTCTCGTTCAGCAGGTTGAATGCAACTAATGCAATCTTATGCTGCGCTCCCATTAAGTAGCCCTCCATTTTCATCCACTGTAGTCGACAATAACCTGCCTTGTGGAATCAATTTCTAGCAAATTGTCATATTCGGCGTACAACAGACAATTTACATTCTGCTCTGTTGCTCTATTGAAGCGAACTTCAATGCGAATACTTCCACTTTTCACCAGATTCCAATGGCCAGCGGAACTTGCAGATAAATCAGGAGTCAGATCGAACGCGAACAAGCAAAATCCATCGGAATAGGCCGGACGAGAGATGCTATTTCCATGGTCGCTGAAATGTGTTCCAGTACCAGCAAATAGGGTGTTGAATGCCTCCACATCTAGGCAGGCACCAGAGGTGAAACTTGGCTGCAGAGGTTTTGTAGGTACTTGGCGTCCATCGACATTCAGGCATAAAAAGTTTATCCCAAAATTTTGAAAGTTGAAGGGGTTCTTCTTTCTCGATCCGTTGAAACTGACATTGTCAACAAATCCCAGTATGATTCTTTTAGGTAGTTGACCCAAAATGGCATTGTCTATTGTCTCCCCCATAATCCCCCGATGGAGAACAAAAGATTTGACCTCCACCCGTGTCAAAGGATATTTCGCAGTTGTCTTTGCAAGCGTTTTAGCGTGAGCTATCAAAATTCCAGGGCTGAGTTTCACACGGCGAACTATCAAGGAGGCTTCTTCTATATGCACCTTATAATGCAGGGGAGTGGAGTCCATAAGGCAAAAGTCGTCCTTTGCACGGATAAGACGAACGCGTAGCTCTACGCCATTCATCAAAAACTTGTCTTGATTGAACACGTCACAATGTAAATGTCCCAGTAGATCAAATGCTTTTCCACCTTTAGTAATTGCCTGACGTACGGCTAGTCCATCGTTGTTTCTTGCATCAGCCGCCGCTACAGCAATAGAATCCATTGCACCATAGCTATCCGTAGCCCAAAGAGACATTCCAAGATGTGAGGACTTTGCATCGGTTCCATAGTTTAGTAATGTTTCAATGTATGCTCTATAAGCGTACAGGTTATTTGGAGGCGTAACAACTTTTTGGTTGAAATATACATCCACTTGGTTAAACATTGAATGTAAAAAGTTATTCACAGGCCCAACAGAGTCGTCTATACCAGCAGAGCCATCGGGTATCAGGATTCTGGCGCGAACTTTGATCATGGTATGTGCCAAATCAATATATTCTTCTCCATGGCCTGGTACGATGAATTCAATTGGGGCATCGTCCGACAGCGTAGATACAGGATTATAATAAACAAATTGAGAATTTTCAATACTTGTTTGGGTAGGTGGTATGGTAAATAGGTCCAGCTCCGACTTCACACACTCAGAAGAGTGCGAATGTAGAAACGACATGATGATTAGTTGAAAATATCGTACAAATCACGAGTGTTCCGCTTTGATTTATGTCTCGGTACTTTTTTCACTTTCTTGCTTCTTTTGTTTGCAACGGGTCTTTTCTTTTTATTCTTCCGAGTTTTGGATGTCTTGGCAGATCCACGGCCAGTGAGCTTATGAGAGGCGAGGCGTTTACGCTTCCTCTTATATCCTGAGCCACGCATCATGGTCCCAATTTTGTCCTGGGCCCTCCTTTTCAATTTCAGCCCAGACTCGGCTAATCGGTTTTCCAGCGCCACCTTTAAGGGCTTTCCATTTGTCACTACATCCCCAACAACGTTAATACCCGCATTGAGAGCTTCTTTACCGACAGCTCGGGCTGCGCTTCCCAGATAGGGCAGAATGCGTCGAAACAGACCTCCAAGGAAAGCACCAATTCCATGACCTCGTTGATAAGGACTTCCAACGAATATCCTTCCAAAATCATTATATCGGTCCACTGTTCCTCCACCAGCTTGGTTTGCGTAATATGCAATGTACGGGCTCATTTTTTAGTCAATCAATCCTCTTGAAATGAAGTGTCACGTTCAAAGGACCATACTCGAATGGAATCATATCACCCTGATTGCATCTTATATCTATTTCAATTGTGCGAAATGAATACCTCATCAACGGAATATAATGAGGAGTGGAAAACGTAGTACAGTGCATGGCCCCATAGGTATACGTAGAAGCGCTGAATGGTACCACTCGTAACAGAGATGACTGCACGTCACCTGTTACGGAGGGTACACAAAGATCGCTGTAGATGAACAAATTCGCAGGTAAACCTCTGGCCAAACTTGCTGGTGAAGATCCTTGACAATACGGCCTGGCGTGTGTGAGGCTGTGTATACGTCTCTCAAATCCCAACATATCGGATACTTTATCGGAAAAGTCTATTGCATGAACTGTGCTAGTGCAGTTCCTGGAGTTGCAGTGTTTTACAATTTTCACAAAACCTTGTGAAAATAAAATAAAAATATAAAAAAATATTAAAATAAAAATGAAAAATATTTTTTATTTTTCAATATTTTTCTCCAGTAATTTTTCTTGCAAAATTATGGAGAATTATCCTGTTCCCCTTCCTACCTCATCCAAAATCCTATCCAACGATTTCCTTTGACGTCACAAGAAATGTGGAACGCTATATAAACTTCCCGTCTTGTTGATAAAAACGACAGATTTTTATCAACAAGACGGGAAGTTTATATAGCGTTCCACATTTCTTGTGACGTCAAAGGAAATCGTTGGATAGGATTTTGGATGAGGTAGGAAGGGGAACAGGATAATTCCCCATAATTTTGCAAGAAAAATTACTGAAAAAATGGATAGTCCAGACCGGGATTTGAACCCGGGACCTTCCGATTATGCATCGGGTGCTCTCCCAACTGAGCTATCCGGCTCCTAGCCATTTCTTCTATTCACTTTTCTTGCCTATATGGAGCACCGCCGTCCTTCATTCGGCAATCATTTTTATCAACAAGACGGGAAGTTTATATAGCGTTCCACATTTCTTGTGACGTCAAAGGAAATCGTTGGATAGGATTTTGGATGAGGTAGGAAGGGGAACAGGATAATTCTCCATAATTTTGCAAGAAAAATTACTGAAAAAATGGATAGTCCAGACCGGGATTTGAACCCGGGACCTTCCGATTATGCATCGGGTGCTCTCCCCGATTGAAAAATATTTTTATCAACAAGACGGGAAGTTTATATAGCGTTCCACATTTCTTGTGACGTCAAAGGAAATCGTTGGATAGGATTTTGGATGAGGTAGGAAGGGGAACAGGATAATTCTCCATATAATTTTTGCAAGAAAAATTACTGAAAAAATGGATAGTCCAGACCGGGATTCGAACCCGGGACCTTCCGATTATGCATCGGGTGCTCTCCCAACTGAGCTATCCGGCTCCTAGCCATTTCTTCGATTCACTTTTCTTGCTAAATATTCAAATCGGATATGAGTACTCAAAGACGGAAAAGTATTCATGAACCCCACTAAATCTGTTATATCTTTGAAAACTGCAGTAGGTAGAAAAAATGTTTGTACCGAGTTTGTCTTGGTCTTTTTGTCGGTTGAATTACTAACGAAATTGATTGGAGAATCTTTTCCATTACGTATATGTAAAAAATTGCAAGGAAACTGTATTTCACTCAGACCCACTACCCATTCTCCTTCCAGTTCAACTTGTTTTGGAAGCAAGGTCGTGAATTTCGATGCTGTATTATCAGGATGATAGCTCATGCTGCTGTTGCTGGGGAGCACCATATAAAATTCGTTTCTCTTCATTTTTTCCCAATTGCATGCAGTTCTGCAGCAGGTATCCAAGAATCAAACTTATCAGGATATCCTTCCCAATGAACAAGAACCTGCTTATTTTTTCCTTTTCCCTTGGAGCGTATGACACGTTCCACTATGAACTCGTCCTTGTCCGTTGGTTTATTGACAAGCACCAATTCTGGTTCGTAGAAAAATCCCTCAATTGGTTCGTCAGCAAAATCCATCAACTCGTATATCGGCAATGATTGTTTGAAAACGGCTTTCGTTATTTTGAATATTTCTTTACTCCAATTAGTTTCATATCCTTTCTCAAAGATGCCTTTCGTTCGACTGATGCGTACATAGTCACCAACTTTATATTTAAAGGATTCTTTACGTGGTTTCTCCGTCTTGAATCGACTTTGTATATTACGCCATACGTATGGTGCATTATCCATAGTCACAGCCGCAGGCGCCATCTTTATTGAAGAATGTCGCGAGTTGTTATAAGACTCGACAATTTGTTTCAAAACATCTGTATACTTATATGTTCGACTATGTGTAAAGTAACGCCACATACATTCCTTCAATGTCCGATTGAAGCGCTCCACAACTGCAGCTTTTATGTCGGGATTACGTGCAACACGAAATTTTATTTTCTTATCAGAAAAAAATTTTTGGACACTGTTGGCCATAAATTCTTTTCCCTTGTCCGTTTGTATCGAAACAGGAATGCGCCCTCCATTTGTATCCATTATACGTTTGAAAGCTTCAAGAACCTGTGATGCTGATTTGTCTTTCAATGGCTCTACCCAGGCAAATTTACTCAAGACATCAATAACTACAAGTAAATATGAAACCCCATCATTATATGTTTTTAATGATCTCAATTCAACTAAGTCAGCCTCCCACACATCATCAATGTTGGTTACTGTATAATGAAGACGCGGAAATTTACGCTTAATGGGTCTATGAAGGGTATAAGTGTTCTGAGCATTAAGCCAATTTTTTATTTCACTTTCAGGTATTTCTTTCTTATATTTTGACAAAATATTTCGAGCCCCTGTGTATGCCTCAGGCTCTGGAAGGTCAAAATATGTCCTCGAGAGTTTTTCATTGTTCAAAACGGAAGCCATGATGTAACTTTGTCGGTTTTCGCAGTGTAGGGAGAACTAAGCCGGGGTTTTTTCGAGTTTTTACGGGGGCGATGAACAGGAGGAGTGCGTGATCTATAGCTTTTCCTTCTTCTATCTTCGTCTACGGAACTCTCGTCCTCTGAAATTTCAGGTTCTCTTCGATTCCTAATGTCTGGCAATGCTGGTGGAGGCTGATGAAACTTGGGATTACCCAGAAACTCCCGAGGGGTGTTCAGGCTTTGGAGATAAATGGCAAAATGCTCCCATCCTTTAGCTGAATATGTTTTCCGTGCTCTGACAACATCTTGTATGAGATCCACAATATTGACACCAGGAAATGTCTGTCCATCCAAAGTCACTTGTCCTTTTGAATTCCATTTGAGTCTGTTAGCAGTATCAATGGCGTCAATGTATTCTAGTATACCAGCGGCTTTTCGCTGATATACTTTAGGTACAGTAGCAACAATAGCTTTTGGGTCGTATCGTTCAGCGGTTTCAGTTTCGACGTGGGCCTCCGTTTCTAACACCGGCGTTTTAGTTTGTTCTGTATAAAACAAATATCGCCTCAGAACGTCGTTATACAACTTCCATTTTTCATGGTCATCTCTAGGGCTTTTCGAATTTAAAATTTCCAATAGCTGGGTATCTAATCTGCTTGTAACAGTGCCTGGAGTTTGCGCTGATGGCTGAATTTCTTTAGCCAATTCCGTTAAAACATGGTGAGCATCAACATGTGAAGAATTTTTTTTTTTAGACGCTCCACACTCTCCTCTGGTACAAGAATCATTTTACGTGCATGTTCCATCCTTATACAATGGCTGAGATAAGTGCGCTTATCAGAGGACCCAATAGCATCGGCAAAATTGAACCACCTTTCTGATTAATGATTTTTTTCTTGCTGCTTAAACTTTGTTTTTTATCGGCAAGTTTTCTCAATAGTTTTTTATGTTTGCACAGTTTTGATTTCTCACAATTTTCCAAAGGAATATTTCCGTGTAACAAATTTAAAGCACACTCGCAAATGCAGCGAATTAAATCTTTATTAGCGTGTTGTATTATTACCCGGCGTAGCCTGGGTGGTGCGTAGATGAGAGCGTGTAATAAGGCTGTATTTTTTTCTCCCAGCGACTTGCGAACAGAGCCGCTTTCAGAACGACTTCTCGTTGCCATCACACATGAACGACTGGTACACTCCGTGATGCCCCTCCTCCTTTTATATTGCGATCCTTGCGCGGAATATAAACATAATGATGGGGATCACTGGGGAATACATTGGTTCGAAACCTACAGTTTTCAGGAGTCGATTGTTTCAAATCTAACAACAAATAGCCATGAGCTGCCGACGTTGCATCAAAATAGGCTTCTTGCAGAAATTTTGGATCTTCTGGATATATTTGACGAGCCAAATGGGCAATTTGTGCACGATCTCTGGGATTTTTAAATACGACGATGTAATTTGTATTCAATGAAATGTCTCTCTGTCGTGTTCCTTGGTGGAATAAATTTTGAGATAGAAACATTACACTGAGATTTTTATGATGGCTTCCTTTTGTAAATAAATCAACTATTGCACCATTCGAAGATTCCCGCATCAAATCGTCCACGACAACCAATTTTGGCTTATTATCATCAAAATCTCCAGATCTTGGTAGGCCTTCACGAAATTCGACAAAATTATTATCATAATCCGAATATCCATTCTGCCACTCAGCGTAATAAAAGATCACTTTTTCAATTTGTGTATCGCACATTTGCTTAATTTCCTTCAAAAACCTTTTAACAAAAAATGTTTTTCCACAACCCGTGGGACCACAAATCATTGCAGTAAAGGGATGTTTCCACCTCGTGTCCATATTGCCTTCTGATTAATCATGCCTAAAATCTCATCATTTTATACAATTTTACGATATCTGAAAATATGGATTTGAAAATGCTAGAGAGGGGCGTGACGTAATGCACCTGTATTGGGGTCAAGTGGGCTTGCCTATGACTAGGACAAGGACAATGCTCGTAGGCGGGGGCAGGTAAAAAAGGCGAAGAAGTGCAGTAGCCCCCCTGTGGCGCCAACAGTAAAACCCCTGACTTTTCCCAATATAGCCCGAATTTTCTCGCACTAACTGCAGTCGTCCAAGGGACATTCACAATGTCGGACCCCAACGATTTAGCGGGGCCCAGTGACCCGTCCGAAGAAAATACTACACCTCCACAGGGAGATTTTGATTGGATAAATAATTTTGATCTTGAGTTATTCGGTGATTTTGCCATTGAAAATAATTTTGATGGAGATTTATTCGAAAATTTTAATTCTGCGCTCTTTGATATTCAATGTGGTGGTGGTGAAAATGTTGTGAGTGACCCTAAGGTTTTGGAAGCTGTTGAAGAGTTTAATCTAGATTTACTAGATCAGCAGAATGGTAAGTATCTAGCTTCATACCTTTTTCTAATACCGAGAAAAAATTTTAGGCATATTTTTTTATTGAAAAATACTAAACCCAATTTCAGATCAACAAAATGGCCGCGAAGAAGAGATTGAAAATCGATTGCCGGCCTTAAGGACAATACGACGATCACGCCAGAGACTTCCACGTTTCAAACTCGACACACATGTGATGGAGTTTGCAATCAACCCTTTACCTGAAAGTCGTGACCCTGCCGACTGGGTTGAAGAAGCTTTTCGTGATGTCTATAATAAAATTATTGAGGCTGGAGGGCGTGGTATGAATCGAATGTGTCTTACATTCAATTTTGCAAATATGCAAAGAGACAATGCCTGGATAAGTCCACGTGCGATCAAAGGATATGAGTTTCAAGATCTATGGAATCTTGTCAGCTCTATCGCGCAGAGCGCAAACGGTTTCGGATGTGCCGATAAGTTTTGGATCAAACTTCACGTGGCTGAAGCCCCGGTAGGTCAAGGTTTCCTTGAAAACGGCATGAAAAGAGGGTTTAGTAGAAAATGTATCCTTCAGATTTCGAATGAAGATGGCTTGTGTCTAGCCCGATCACTTGTTGTGGCCAAAGCACATGCAGAAAAATTAAAAACCAGAGCTGATAAGGGCAAGATCCACGAGGTATGGCAGGCAATCCGGCAATGCAAGGGAAAAATGCAACGTAAGGAGGCCGAAAGACTAACTCGAAGGGCAGGAGTCATTGCTCCTGACGAAGGCTGTGGTCTACAGGAAGTTGCTCAATATCAGCGATACTTGGCTGAAGAAGGATGCCTTATCAAGGTCTATTCCCTCATGAGAAACGGAAAAGATCACCCTGTGCCCTACGATGGTACACCTGAATTGATTAGCAGAAAGATGACCGTCCGATATACCTTACCGATTGTGTATTATCCTGAAGAGAACCACTATGAGCCAATCCAAAATTTACCTTCATTCTTTGGCGTGAAGTATTATTGCGAGCATTGTAACAAACCTTACACTACGCAAGGACATGTTTGTGATAGGACTTGTGATAGGTGTTTGAAGAATCCTCCGTGTGACTCTACGATTGTTGATAAAATAGTGTGTGACGATTGTAATCGGGAGTTTCACGGGCAATTGTGCTTCGATCAACATAAGAAACCAGGATCTTTCAGCGGAAATAACCCCACCGTCTGTGACTATATAAAATTGTGTGGACAATGTAATACGAAAATTGATCATCGCAAAGCTCAGAATCATGTGTGCCACAAATATTATTGCAACGTATGTCAAAAGGACGGAGATATTTCTCATCTCTGCTATATGCCCACCTTAAAAAGCAAGAAAAAATTGACTTTGAAACGCGTGGCGTTTGTTTTCTACGACTTTGAAACCAGACAGGATGAGCTTCTGCAAGGAACTACAGATGTCAACGTACACATTCCTAATCTTTGCGTTGCCCAAACTGTGTGTGATCGTTGTGCAGATATGACCGACGATGACATTGTGAACGCCAACGATAATCACGGAAATCCGTGTGGCGTGTGTAAACATCGGGAAAATGTTTTCGATGGTGAGGATCCTGTGCGAGGATTTGTTGATTACATCACGTCGATGGGTAAGACGTATAAAAAAGTAGTTTGTATTGCACATAACGCGAAAGGCTATGATTCACAATTCGTTTTGAGAGACGTCATGAAACGCATTAACAGTCAAATTAAAGCGATAATTAACGGAACAAACATTATCTTGATGGATTTTGGGGATAATAAATTTATAGACAGTTTAAATTATTTTCACATGGCTCTTGCAAGTTTACCGAAAGCTTTTGGATTGGGGAATATAGCGAAAGGCTATTTTCCACATTTTTTCAATACAAAAGACAATCAAAACTACGTAGGGCCTATACCTGATAGAAAATATTATGGTGCTGACACTATGGGAGTACAAGATCGTGAAAAATTCTTATCCTGGTATAATGATCGTGTTGAAGAAGATTATGAATTTGATTTTCGTAAAGAAATTCTTCATTATTGCAGACTTGATGTTACAATTTTGAGACGAGCCTGTGTTGAATTTCGAAAACTGATTATGAATGCTGGAAATGTCTGTCCTTTTACAGAATGTGTAACGATTGCTTCTACATGCATGCGTATTTTTCAAACAAATTTCTTAAAAGACAAGCAGATAGGCATTATACCTCAGGGAGGATATCGGTTAGGGAAAACGCAGTCGAAAATCGCAATTGAATGGCTCTTGTGGCGCGAACATTGCGAGAATCATCGAATAATACATGCCGGACGAACTCGTGAGCACAGAACAACTTCAGGCCTGCGTCTAGATGGTTTTTGGGAGGATACCGCGAATAATAATAAGAAATATGCATATCAGTTCCACGGATGTTATTGGCACGGATGCCCACGGTGTTTCAAATTCAATAGAGATAAAGAGTTGAGTCACAAGGATACACTAGAGAGTCGATATGAGAGAACAGGGGCGATTACACGGGAATTGCGACACTCGGGTTATGAAGTCATTGAAATGTGGGAATGCGATTTTATTGGTCAAAAAAAGACAGATCATGTGTTGGCGAATTTTGTAGAAAACGTTGATCAGCAAATGTTTATAGCGCTGGATCCGCGCGATGCATTTTTCGGGGGACGAACAGGAAATACCGTAACACATTATGACGTAAAAGATAATGAGAAAATTCGCTATGTTGATGTTTGTTCGTTATACCCATACGTTTTAAAGACAGGGATTTTCCCGATTGGCCATCCCACTGTCCATGTGGGGCGTGATTGCCAGCTTATATGTCCTAATAATAATATTTCGCGGATAGAAGGTCTCGTGAAATATCGCGTTTTACCCCCTTGTCAATTATTTCACCCTGTTTTACCAGTAAAAGCCCATGGAAAGTTACTGTTCCCTCTCTGTCGATCATGCTGCGATGATCTTGTACAAGACAATTGCCCTCATGATGATCCCGCTGATCGCGAATTTTTGGGAACTTGGGTCGCTCCAGAACTTCGTAAAGCCGTAGAAATGGGGTATAAAATATTAGAAATCAGTGAGCTTTGGGAGTATAAGAGTACTACGCGTTATAATCCTGTGACGCGAACAGGTGGATTATTTGCCGAATACATTAACACTTTTTTGAAAATAAAACAAGAGGCTTCGGATTGGCCTGCTGAGTGTGTAGATGATGAATCAAAGAATAGATATATTGCTGAATATGAGACGCGAGAAGGTATAAAACTTGACAAAGATAAAATTCAAAAGAATGCCGGATTAAGAGCCGTAGCAAAACTTTGTTTAAACTGTCTCAGGGGTAAATTTGGGGAGAGGGAGAACTTGACAAAAAAAACTATTATTCGAACACATGAGGAATTTGCAAATATAATGTTTAATCCTGAAATTGAAGTAACAGGACTTGTTCCTGTCGATAACGACACTCTCTTCATGTCCTGGAAACATTTAAACGAAGCCGCGGAAATGTCCACTAAGGCTAATGTCGTTATTGCGGCTTATACAACCGCTCACGCGCGTCTAAAGTTATATTCTTATCTAGAAAAACAACAAGAACGTGTTTTATATTATGATACAGATTCGGTCATTTACGTTAGCGATGGATCAAATGAATTACCGCTAGGGAATTTTCTAGGGGATTTGACCGACGAAGTAGAGGGCTACGGAGAAGGAAGTTTCATTACTTCTTTTGTCTCTGGGGGACCTAAATTTTACACTTATCGCGTAAAAAAACCGGACGGCAGTATCGCGGAAGTTAGTAAAATAAAAGGGGTTAGACTGAATTATGAATCGCGTAAAGAAATTCATTACGACTCGATTCGCGCGCTCGTTGTCGATAAAGCAGATCCCTACCAGATCGACTATCATGGTATTCGGCGGACCGTGTATCATGACGTCATCACGAAGCCTGAGAGTAAGATCGTACGTGCGACAGGCCCAAAACGGCGGCTTGATGGTTTTGCGACTCTGCCCTATGGTTTCAAAAAACCGCGATTTAACCGCTGCTAGTTGGCGCGCACTGTTTTTTTTAAATTAAGTATTTTATGCATTTAGATTAATTGTTGTAGTTTTGTATAATATTGTTATGCACGAAAAACGTTTGTAGGCCTGCATTATTTAATAATTAATTGAATTAAATTGTGTTAACACTGCGTTCGTTTTTGAACACTCTGGAGTTGTAAATTCCAGAGCTCTGACCTCCACAGAACAGTATTTACAATTTATGCTACACGCCGAATTTATCCTTGTGTAGCTGATTATTGTTTGGGAAGATATTAGGGTGAGGAGACTTGAAATGAACACTCACGATTTGAAAAAGAGAGATATTTGTTTATTTCTAATAAAAAATGTCTTGGGGACCTCCGATGAGGTGTTTCTTATGCGCAGGGTGGTTGAAGACTAAATTTACAATTGGAGGCATTTCGCCTTGGACATGCGATGGAAGGGAGGAATATTAAGGGAAGGGACAATATTAATGGGCCCACTCTCCAATAAAAGAAGTTTGGAGAGGAAAATGTGAGGGATTTTAGATGGGTCATAAAGTAAGATTGGGCCGCCAGGGATGTTTTGGCAATTAGGAAAGGGTCTGAGGAATGTCCATAACTAATGGGAAAATGAATACTGTCATTAAGGGTTGGGACTAAAAACTAACATAATTAAGAGTTTTTCCTTAATGCTATTTTTTTTGGGGTTTCTTGATAATTTGATACGCAACATACTCCCCCGTTGAGAGCATTGCGATCAATTAATTTTTCGAGCTGCTGGAATCCATGGGAAGGGGTGCCAGTCGTCGAACATTTCGATCTACTTCTCCAGTAGATGTTCGAACCTTGACCTTTCTGATTATGCCATCGCTCGATGGATAGGTCTCAATGACGCGGCCCATGCGCCATTTAAGAGGAGGGAGATTGTCATCACGCAGGAGCACCAATGTTCCAATGTTGACATCGTGATGCCCCGAAGTCCACTTGTGACGGATGTTCAGTTCTGACAGGTACTCCTTATGCCATCGGTTCCAAAAGTGTTGTTTGATCTTCTCCAGATGCTGCCAGTAGGAAAGACGATTGTTGGGTACTTCGGTCCAGTCAGGTGAGGGGAGATCTCTGGTAATGTCTCCATGCAAGAAGTGAGCGGGTGTGAGAGCAGTAAAATCGTTGGGGTCAGCAGATAGTGGAGTCAGTGGACGAGAATTGAGGACTCCCTCAATTTTAATACAGAGAGTATTAAGTTGTTGATATGTCAACATCTCGTTTCCAATGACTCGCTTCATATGCTGCTTGCACGATTTGACGGCGGCTTCCCATATGCCACCGCAGTGAGGAGAAACAGGAGGAATGAAATGCCATTCAATACCCTGTTCAGCAAGATGTCCATTGACAATGTCACAGTGTTTCTCGTCGTTGAGGAGTGCGAAGAGTTCCGCCAACTCCTTGTTGGCACCGGTGAAGGTAGTCGCGTTATCTGAATGGAGAGCCTTGCAGGATGGATGTCGGGAAAGAAATCTGCTGAGAGTGGCCAAGAATTCCTCACTGGTCAAGTCATCGACCAATTCAATATGGACCGCCTTGGTGGCGAAGCAGACGAATATGCAAACCCAGATTTTCAATTTCTTGAGGTTGCGGTGTCTTCTCTCTTTGATGAAAAATGGACCACAATAGTCCACTCCCGTGTGGGTGAAGGGTTTTGTCTGCGTGATTCGTGTGCTCGGAAGATCTGCCATTGGGTAATTTACTGCAGGTGGATTTACCCTAGCACAGTTGATGCATTTGTGGATGACAAATCTGACTTGGCTGCGCCCGTCAATGGGCCAGTACCGCTGCCTAAGTAGATGGAGGGTGGTCTGAATGCCAGTATGTAGGTTAGACAAGTGAGTTTCTTGATGAGAAGATGGGTGATGTGATGTCCTTTGGGTAAAAGTATCGGATGTTTTCCATCTAGAGGGAAGTTACGAGATTTTCTCAGTCGTCCACCAACTCGTATGAGGCCGTTTTCATCGAGCTTCAGGCTGAGGTTATTGAGTCGATTCTTGAGAGGGAGAGGTCGTCCGTGTTGAAGTAGAGTTAGTTCGGTGGAGAAGGCTTCTTGATGCACTAATTGCATGATCCTAGTTTCTGCTGCTTGTAGTTCTTGGAGAGTGAGATGTTTGTGTGGGAGTCTCTGATGCCACCTCAAACATCGTGCTGTGATTCGTTTCAGTTTCTCAAAAGATGAATATTGATGGAGAAATGGATTTTTGGGAGTTTCAGTCATATAGAGACAGGTGGCCTTCTTTAGTTCCGGTAGTTCTGTGGGTCGTGCAATATGTAAATGGGGCCAATGCTCTTCAGGTAATTGAAGCCATTGGGTTCCATGTAGCCAGAGGTGATTTTTCAAGAAATCAGAAGCCAGTTGACCTCTGGATACTGCGTCTGCGGGATTCTCATGCGTGCGGACATGTCTCCATTCGATGTCCTTGGTAATTTCTTGGATTCGGGCCACTCTGTTGCCTACAAACCGTTGGAGGAGATGAGGAGGAGTCTTGATCCAGTGGAGAGCCACGGTGGAATCAGACCAAAAAATTTCTCGTCGAGGTACGAGGTTCGTTGATGTTTTAACGGTGACATACAGTTTGGACAGCAGTTCCATGGCACACAGTTCTAATCGAGGAATCGTGTGTGTACCCTTGAGTGGTGTTATCCGGGATTTCGCGCAGTAGAGATTGACCTGGACCTTTCCATTTTCTTCAATTGATTTTAGATAGATGCAGGCTCCATAGGCAGCTTGGCTGGCATCACAGAAGCCATGCAATTCCAGATGTTGAAGATTCGTTGCGGCTTGTCGTTTGAATTGCATCTTATTGAGTAGGGGAAGCTGCGAGGCAAATTCATTCCATCTGGTATGAATTTCTAATGGTGTGGAGTCATCCCAATTCAGCTTCAGCCTCCAGAGTTCTTGCTGGATGATTTTGGCATGTGTGACCACTGGATTTAGGAGTCCAAGTGGATCAAAAATGCGTGCTACGTCTGATGCGATCGTTCTCATCGTGATGATGTCTCTGGTGCCAATGGGGTTTACAGTATACACAATACTGTCCTGTTGTGAATCCCAATGGATTCCGAGAGTCTTCAATGTGGGATCATCACCTCCAAGCAGCTGGAGATTGACTGTAGAGTCTGAGAGCCCTTGGAGAACTTGGTGAGAGTTGGAGGCACACTGCCGCAGGTTGAAACCACCAGCTTTGAGCAAGCTAATCATCTCGTCTCTGAGGATCAGGGCTTCTTCTAGTGTGGAGGTTCCAGTGAGAAGATCGTCAACATAGAGATCTCGCTTCAATCGTGATGCTGCGAATGGGAATTTGTGGTGTTCGTCGTCAGCCAACTGGTGAAGGCATCGGACTGCGAGAAATGGAGCAGAGGAGAGACCAAACGTGACTGTCTGTAATTCATATGTAGTGATTTTTCCCTGTTCGCGCCAAAGGATGCGTTGATACTTGGTATCCTCAGGTCTGATCAGCACTTGGCGATACATCTTCTCGATGTCGCCAGTGAGTATATAGTTGTGGAGCCTGAATCGAAGTACCAATGCTAGGATATCGTCCTGAATGGTTGGGCCGACCATCAGGGCGTCATTGAGTGAGATACCCGTACTGGAACATGCTGAACCGTCGAACACCACTCTAGTCTTGGTGGTGAGACTGGTCTCCTTGAAAACTGCATGATGGGGTAGGTAGAAGCCATCTTCTACCTCTGATTCAATTTTCTTCATGTGGCCCAGCTGCTGGTACTCCTTGATGACCTTCGTGTAGTCCTCGGCGAGTTTTGGGTTCCATTGGAATTTCCTTTCCAATGAGAGGAGTCGGCGTTTTGCTTGGAGCAATGAAGTACCAAGCTGATCCTTTTTTTCATTAAAGGGAAGTGCCACCACATACCGGCCTTCTAGGTTGCGTGAGACGTGTTTTTGAAAATGGGCTTGGCAAGCTACTTCAACTTCTGATTGTCGGCTCTCACTGAGCCCGATGTCTTCAATTTCCCAAAATTTCTTAAAGTCATTCATAATTTCGGTGAAATGACAGTTTCCGTGATAATCATCAGATTCGTCATACATATTACCAGAGACAATCCAACCAAATACGGTTTTTTGAAGATAGATGTCTGCTGCGTTGGGGAGTTTGACTTGTCCTATGCTAAGAATGGAGATGGATGTGCTGGAACCCAACAAGACCTGAATTGGCGCAGGTTTGTGGAAATTCGAGTCTGCTAGAGGTAAATTCTTTGGGATGTTCAGTGATTCACGATCAATCTGATCACTGGGCACGAGAGATGAAATTCTGGGAACTATTAGAAAACTCAATACCTTTTTGAAGTTATTCTGTTGAGAGGTGATCGTTGTCTGGATCCGATGATGGACAGTTGTGGAGAGTTCGTTTAGAGCTCCAATGGGGATGGAGCAGGTTAACCTTTTGATGCCCAGTTCAGCAGCCAATTCTTGAGTAATGAAATTCTTCGTTGAGGCGGTATCAATCAGAGCACGACACTGAACAGGTTGATGATTTTTGTTCAGCAAATTCACAATGGCGGTGGGGAGAATGTCCTGTCCTGATGAATCTAGTGGTAGAGAGATGGCTGATGTGAGCGGCGTAAGTGGGACTGGAGAGGCTAGTCAGGTACTGGTGCTAGCTGATGCTGTTGGAGATTCCCGGACATGGTGTAGAAGAGAATGATGCCTTGCTTCTGGGTTATTACACGTCTTGCAATAGGCCTTTGATTTGCATTCTTTTATCCCATGTCCTTTGGCTAGGCCATTGAGACAACGGCCTTGATTGAAGATTAGCTTCTTTCGATTTTCAACATCCATGTCTGTGAACTTAGAACACTCGTAAATTCTATGTTCTTCTGAACAGACTGGACATTTCATAGGAGTATTGGTGAGGAAAGTTTGACCTCTGGTTGTCTCTGAAGGGCTGGATCTGGCATATTGTTGACGCTTAATGTGTGGATTTTTTCGTCCTAAATCTTTGATGTGTGGTGACTCGTTCTTCTGTCTGGAAGATTTGGATGTGTCTGCGTTTTTAGCACAAATGCCACGTTTTTCAAGAAAATCCAGGAGTTGCTCGTGTTTTGGCATCTCCTTGCCTTCTATGAGGGTTTCCCATTGGAATACTAGGTCTTCATCCAATTGGTCGAGAATGATGGTACATATGATGCCATTCAATTGGTCCTCTGCTGTACCAAAACCACTGATGGAGCGTAGTTGTTGGCGCACTGCGTTGACAAGGTCGATGAGCGATGTGTGTTCTTTATTTCTTTTCCCAATGTTGAGGAGGTGAGAGCAATGCCGTCGGAGAGCTTGCCTGGGGATGTCGAATTTTTTATCCAGGAGAGCCCAAGCTGCGTCGTAATTGACGTCAGTGATGTCCAGGGCCTCAATGGCTTGAAAGGCTTCTCCCTTGCAGCACGTTTGGAGATACTGTAGCCTGATGACCTTATCAACATGACTGGGTAAACGAGCGTTGAATTGATCTCTGAAGGATCTGTACGTTTCGAACCGTCCATCAAAGGTTGGTAATGTAATTTCGGGCAATTTCATATTGAAATTTGCCAAATGTACATTATGAGGTGACGTCGGCTGTGTTGATGGCGATTGCACTGTGGGTGAATTTTTTTCTTTAATGAGGCGTCTCATCCTAGCTGCCACTAGTTCATAGTTGTCTTCTATGGTGTCAGCTTCTTTGGTGTTGATGTCTACGTTATCGATGTCGAGCTCGAGGAGTGCCTTGTTGCTTCGCTCCCATTCAGCGAATTTCTCTGTTAGTGTTTTTAATTTTCCCTCGATGAGTTCGACCATTGTTTCTCGTGTATCTCCATCCAAGAAAGTTTTACACCTTGTTAGTCGTGATTTAAAAATCGTGCGGGCGGACTTCATATTCTCTATATGAGCCATCTCGGGGTGTGTTCGAGTTCTGGGTGGACTGTATGAGATCATAAGATTTTCGTGCTCCCCCGATGCGTAGCGTTAATAGATAAAAAAGGTCACTTAGTTGCGAATAATGAGTTTATGCACGAACACAATCACTTGATGTCACGAAAATACACTGAGTTTGTTCACTGTCTTTACACTTGAGTTTTTCACACTTGAGTTTTATGCGAATGAGTTTATACACTTGAGTTCTATACACTTGAGTTTTATACGAATGATTCTAAATATCCGGCTCGAAGGACCATGAATTAAATTGTGTTAACACTGCGTTCGTTTTTGAACACTCTGGAGTTGTAAATTCCAGAGCTCTGACCTCCACAGAACAGTATTTACAATTTATGCTACACGCCGAATTTATCCTTGTGTAGCTGATTATTGTTTGGGAAGATATTAGGGTGAGGAGACTTGAAATGAACACTCACGATTTGAAAAAGAGAGATATTTGTTTATTTCTAATAAAAAATGTCTTGGGGACCTCCGATGAGGTGTTTCTTATGCGCAGGGTGGTTGAAGACTAAATTTACAATTGGAGGCATTTCGCCTTGGACATGCGATGGAAGGGAGGAATATTAAGGGAAGGGACAATATTAATGGGCCCACTCTCCAATAAAAGAAGTTTGGAGAGGAAAATGTGAGGGATTTTAGATGGGTCATAAAGTAAGATTGGGCCGCCAGGGATGTTTTGGCAATTAGGAAAGGGTCTGAGGAATGTCCATAACTAATGGGAAAATGAATACTGTCATTAAGGGTTGGGACTAAAAACTAACATAATTAAGAGTTTTTCCTTAATGCTATTTTTTTTGGGGTTTCTTGATAATTTGATACGCAACATTAATTAAACAATTTAATGAGTAGGGGCTATTCCTCCACTCGCTTAATATTTTATTGTAGCCTCGAATAGTTATTATTAATGGATAGGGAATCGTTTGTTGATAATTAATATCCAAATTACATATTTTTAAGTTTGTTTGTTCATTAGATATTAATTTTTTAAAAAATGGGCCCTACAATGTTTACATTTGAGCAGAGCCTCCTGGTGTCAGGAGGCGGCCCTACGGTTTTACCGACACTGTGGAATTCTGGGAATGTACGTTTCTAGGGTCCTGGGAGGGGTTACCGACTGTCAGGGGGGCGCCACCGTCAACTTTGACGGGGCGGGTTTTCAGCCGTTCGTATTTCGAATTGAAATACGAAGTTTCAAAAACCCGCGGCCCGCGAAAATGAAAATTATCTGTAAGAAAAATGTAATTTATACGAAGAAATAAATAAATAAATGAATAAAAATTGAAAAGATTCCCTTTACGCTTATTCCCCCACCCATTTCCTATTTAATAATAATAATTTAAAATTAAAAAGAAGTAAATGTTTAAAAAAAAAAGGTACACAAATATTCATTTTAAAAATTTTTTTATTGAAAAACTTAAAACTAAACTACATTTTTTTTTTTGGTTCTTAATAATAATAATCTTAAAGCTAATATACTCTTTCTGAATAATAAACTTAAAACTAAGGGAAGGGATAATGTAAAAAGAACATAGAAATACAAAAATTTATTTTAAAATTTATTTATTTAAAAAAAAACTTAAACCTAACATACAAATTTTCTTTTTTAAAATATTAAAATTAAAGTAAAATTTTTTTTTTCTATTTCTATTTTATAAATTAAAACTAAGGGAAATAAATAAAAGTAGAAACAAGAAAATATTAATTTTAAAATTTTATTTTATTTTAAAAAAAACTTAAAATTAGAAAATACAATTTTTTTTTTAATTTAATCTAATTAAAGGGGGGGTAGGGTGGAGGGGGATCTCAGTCCCACTGCTCCAGGGACCAGTCCTCCTCCGTCAGGTCAGGCTGGGTGGGCTCCTCTCCGAAGAGGATCCTGAGGGCCCAGGCATCCTCGACATCGTAGAGGGCGAGCACCTGCTCGCCCTCGGCCTCGAACTGTCGCGCCTCGCGCCTCACAGCGCGGACCCAGCGCGCTCTCGGGGTGTCCGGACCGACACCTCCTTCCCAGCGAGCCCCGGCCTGCAACAAAAAAGAAAAAATAAATAAATAAATTAATTTTATATAAATAGGAAAATAAGGAGGGGAAGAGGTGTATTTTAGGAGAGGGCTGATGGGAATGACAGGAAGGGTTTAAACGGGATAAAGGGGATAGAGAGATAGAGAGAGAGAGAGAGAGAGAGAGAGAGAGAGAGAGAGAGAGAGACAAAACTCACCATGTAGGCCTCGTCCTCGGAATCCGCCAACCATTTGGCGGCCCTGGCGTGCAAATCCTGGATGGCGAAAATATTTTCGCCTTCCAGGGTTTCACCCTCCTTGTCCTCCCACCGCAGCCACGCATTGGCCTCTCTCAGGTAGGCCCGCTCCCTCCTGGTTGCCTGCATCTGAAAAATGAAAAAAAAAGCACAATGAATTAAAAATTTAAAAAAAAAAAAAGCCGAACAAAATGGATTTAAAAATTAAAACAAACGAAAATCAAAAACTAAAACAAAAATATGAAAACGAAAAAATCCAAAAACTAAATTAAGCCGCATGAATTTAAAACTAAAACAAACGAAAACCGAAAAATCTAAAAAACGAAAACAAACGAAAAAATCAAAACTATAACAACAAAAATTTGAATGAAAAAAAACGCGGATTTGAAATTTAAAAAACGCGAAACGTATAGGCATGCCGACATTTAAACAATATAAAAATACGCGAAATGAAAACCAAAAACAAAAAACCCAAGAATATAAAAATACGCGAAATGAAACCCACAGACGCGAAAAGATGAAAATTTAAAAACAAACCGCGAAACACATATAAAAAATCGCGAGAAAAACCGCGAAACCCCACGAAAAACATGCAAAAGATATGAAAAAAACTTACCTCGCGGGCTAAGTGCTCTTGGCACGCTCCTGCACATGTCACTTTCACCATTTTTTTTTTTTTTTTTAAATAAACACACAAAAAACACTAAAACTGGACACGACACTAGTCCTCGGGGATGGTGATGGTGAAAGAGGGCGAGTAGTGGAACCTCACGGTTTATATAACTTCTGCCCCACTATTTCGCCCTCAACCCTCTAAACCGTAAGTTAGAGGGAGATGGGGGTAAGGATTTATGTAGGAAAGACGAGGAAAAAGTCAAAATTGTTCTCTAAACCCTCTAAACAACGAGAAGGAAGGAGACAATAAACGAAAGACTACAGGACGCCGACGAAGAAGAAGCGAGAGAGAAATTTCTCCTAGCTTCTACGTGAAAAAAAAAGGGCTGGGGACAGGAGAGGGAATATTGGGTCTTGCCTAGCAATAAAAAAAAGTCAAGACTCACAGGTAATGCAATAAAATGTATGACTTTTATTTCAGGTATTCAAAAAAATACAGACATGTTTAATGAATTTTTAACCCGAACGGTTACTGGGTGATAACGGGGTGAAATCAAGACTCTGGATGGCCAATCCTTCATCATCATCATCCCCGCTTTGATCCAATTGCATCGCAATTTGATCAAGCTCTTTTTGGCGCTGCGTTGGAGCCCATCGCCCTCCGTAATCGTCCTCGCGATTCCTTTGTTCTAGATTCGCGCCCAACGCGACTAGAACGGCCTCGATTTCCTCGATAGATTTTCGCGGTTCTGAAACAAAAAAACAATACAAGATTAGCCTAAATCAATCTAATCTCAAAATTCATATGATTGATTGATTGAATATTTACTTTTCGGGGTTGAGGTCGCGAAATTCAATGATCCATGCTGAGCATCTTCACCCTCGCGTTCCAGGATTAAATTGATCACTGATGGAGTGCTGGGAATGATCTCGATCGATGAATCCAATTCCATCATGGGCTCAGGGATGATATCCTTCGATGTGTTGTCCTTGGATCGATTTTTTTCTGATTCGCGAGCTCTAAATTGTCTTTGTTTTTCCTTAGCTAGTTCGCGACGTTTTTCGCGAGCGATAAAGTCGGCCTTCTTTTTTTCCGCGAGTTTTAAACGTTTTTCGCGAGCCTGTATTTTTTTCAGATCCTTTTTCTTATCAATGCAGTTCACTTGATTGAATAAATCAAGATCTTTTTCTAACATATTAATCCATAACTTTTTTTCTTCTGTACTCACTTGCATAATTTCACTTGTTTTTTTATTATTGACTTTCAGGATTTTAGAGCCACTTTGAGTGCTACCGGGTGATTTATGGCCCAATCGTCTGGCTGAGTTTTT
Source organism: Diachasmimorpha longicaudata (assembly GCF_034640455.1). Taxonomy (NCBI): domain Eukaryota; kingdom Metazoa; phylum Arthropoda; class Insecta; order Hymenoptera; family Braconidae; genus Diachasmimorpha; species Diachasmimorpha longicaudata. Next base: position 1,481,456 of record NC_087239.1, on the reverse strand, counting down.
CTTCTTCTTTTCAACCTTTTGAAGGTCAAAGTCAATATTTATGACAGGACCTGCCTTGGAAATCTCATGTCTTTGGAGTTTCACTTTTTTCACTATTTTTTCAATTGATCTTTTCTCATCACTGTTATATTGCACTACACGATCACTAATTATCTTAATTCCGTTTTGATTGGCCTTGTTTCCACCATATTTAGATTTTTTAGGTTTAAAAGTTCCAGGCTGATAACCTGATTGATAACTGGATTTTGGAGATGAGTTCATTTGACTTGATGTCATTTTGACGTAAAAAGCGTAAATGCAGTAAAATGATCTCCCTGGGGTCCTTGATGCATCCCTAGTTTAGAGGAGGAGGGGCTAAGTTTTCCACACTTTTTTGAAGATTTGCCCTTGGTGGGGGGTCCTTTGCATACCTGATGGGGGCGGATGCTCGAGTTTTCCTTTTTTTCGCCCCCCCCCCCCCACTTGTTTTGCATTTGTTGGCTATTGAAAGGAAAGGTCAATGATTGGCCCATTTCCTTTCTTGTAGACCAATGTCTCCTCCCCCGCAGGGAGATAATATTCTTCCTCACACGCCCTAAAAAAGTAGTACCAATAGAGTTTTTCCCCCACTCCTGCTTTGCATAATCTTGTGTGTTCTATGCAGTTGAAAAAACCATTTGACTTCGACATTTTATATAATAATACATCACTATTATGCACAATTGCTTTAGTAACCACAGCCAAAGTTTTTGCATTTTTCGCATATTTCCTTTCATTTAATAAATTCGCGATTGCAATGCTTCTCAGTGATGGAGGATTATATCTCATTTGAAAATTCGATTCGATTTCTTTATTAGATTCTGCAGGTTCTTCATTGTAACATACTTTAAAAGTCGTACACATGTCTATGCCCTCATCTTGAGTGTGTAATTTATCCCTGCGATATCTGATATGGATTTTATTCCATATTTCACCGAGAAATTTATATTTGCATACACAAGAAGGATCAACAAGGAAATCTTCCACTTCGCATTCCAATCCTGACCCTATCGCGATTTTCCGCGCTTTTGCTGGAATGCACATGTCATCACTGTCTAGGTAATCATCATCGGTATATTTATCAACACATACGCGTACTCTTTTCTGGCGAAATTCAGGCTTTTGTCGTCCCTCATACGATTCGCGACCCGCGAGATATTTTTTAAGGGACTCTAAATCGTAACTTTCAAAGTTTTTAGACATTTTTACTATTGCAATGCCTTTTAACGAATGACAACAAACGCGTCACTCGATTTAACAAAAAAAAATCGGTATAGGAAGGTTCCATGGTAAGAGTGGGGGTACCGCGCAACATACAAAAACCGCGAAAGTGGGGCGCATGTGTGACGCCGCCGCCGCAGAACTCCCTGCGGTGGGGGATAATGTGTGACGATTATAGGTCTGTCATGCGTATAGTGGGGGATTCTGTCCCCTCCACTCTCATACGTAGTGCTATAAAACGCGGGTGCTCGCGGTGGATTTGATTCAGTCGTCCTGATTTCATCCATTCATTTTTTCAACATGGAGAGCAACAAACAAAAGGGATTCAGTGATGCTGAACAGCATGTGGTCTTGTCTCAAGTTATATCTTTGAATAGATCAGAGACAAAACAAATTCGTGTCGGCTTAAAAGTTACGTGTTTCGGTCAATTCGTCCCGGTTGTGCAATTTATGGGCGTACGCCCGAAACGCGCCATATTGTCAATGACACGAGAAGAATGGACCCTTTTTTTCAACGATTTGGATGCTGTAACCGATTACTTTGACCCTGAGAAGTTCCACCCAAAGATCAACCACAATCTACCTGCAAAGGAATTTGGGGCCATAAACGTGAAATTCCACCGCAGTTTTGAAAATCCCTGCGTGACCTTTGTTCGCAATGATGATGCAAATCAGACTCCCATAATGATGATGGGACAGAGCATCATTACATTGAAACACAAGGCTGCATGGATTAATCAGTGGCTGGATTTCTTGGAGACATTGCCTCTCAAGGAATACAAGGAATCGCTTGTACAATCAATTAAAGGAATTGCTATGAATTATATGGATTATAATAGAATGCCTGCCACGGAGGATCTTCATCATCGCATACGCGTAAATTTCGAGGAAATTTATCTCATGGCTCGCGATGATCTTCGACGTACAATACCCCACGAAAATCTTGGTTATTTGTATCAATTATTTGGAGAATTATTCCATAATTGTTACAATTATTTGGATAAATTCGCGGGAGGGGCTTACAGAATGCCCTCATATTGAAAAACCATACACATATGATTTTATGTAACTCATTTGTAAAATGGAACCTACGATTTTATGAAATATAAAAAAAGATAAAATTTAAACCCTATGTTTAATTATTTATTACAAAAACCCTCAACATCTTTTCAGGTATAAAAAAGACGGAAGGCAAAAAACATTTTTGATCTTTAAATAAAAAAAAACCTTTTAAAAGGAAACAACATGTACTAAAAGAGAGAGAAAAACATAGTCAAAAAAAAAGGAGACATCGTTGAGAATTTTTCCAACGGTCTTCCATAGAAAGGGAAAATTTATTACCCTAAAAAACCTGTAAAAAAATCATCCATTTACTGCGCCATTCATGCCAGGGCATTGCGCAATCCTCCATCTAAAAAAAAAAAAATAATGGGCCCAGTTTCCCTTAACACGTGAACGATATTCCATTGCATAACAACGGAATGCTTTCAGGCGTTTTGGGACCTGCCCGCATTCCTTCGTCACCCACCCACCACCCACTTCCTGTCGAACAATGACATTTTTTGGGGACCCTCACCCCAGGGGGGCCCTAGAGCGGCGACGTCCTCCTCAAAGGACAATGGGGAAAACGTGTTCGGACACGTCTGGAAAAAGGGGGAAGGGGGGCGATTCCTGGAAGAAAATTCGCCAATCGTGCCCACTTACTACTTGCGTGTGAACAATTTGTCTTCGAGAAAACGTCGATTATACATATGCGTTTTTACGACATCGTGGGAATCACTTTTTTTTGGCTGCACCTAGACAAAATCTGGCATCATATTCGGTTTCAGCACGTCGAATAACCAAGGAAACTGATGCGACATCGTTTTCTTTGCGACCACAGCTCACGAAAAACTCAATCATAGAAGTTGATATTCGTGTTCGATATGATGGCATATAACTTGAGTACACATTGTCGTAGGCCGATGAAACCGCGTGCAATAGCTTCGTCTCGTCGAACTACACGAGTGCAATGCGCGAAGTTTGCGTGTGAACAATTTGTCTTCGAGAAAAAGTCGATTATACATATGCGTTTTTACGACATCGTGGGAATCACTTTCTTTTGGCTGCACCTAGACAAAATCTGGCATCATATTCGGTTTCAGCACGTCGAATAACCAAGGAAACTGAGGCGACATCGTTTCCTTTGCGACCACAGCTCACGAAAAACTCAATCATAGAAGTTGATATTCGTGTTCGATATGATGGCATATAACTTGAGTACACATTGTCGTAGGCCGATGAAACCGCGTGCAATAGCTTCGTCTCGTCGAACTACACCAGTGCACTGCGCGAAGTTTGCGTGTGAACAATTTGTCTTCGAGAAAAAGTCGATTATACATTAGCATTTTTACGACATCGTGGGAATCACTTTTTTTTGGCTGCACCTAGACAAAATCTGGCATCATATTCGGTTTCAGCACGTCGAATAACCAAGGAAACTGATGCGAGATCGTTTTCTTTGCGACCACAGCTCACGAAAAACTCAATCATAGAAGTTGATATTCGTGTTCGATATGATGGCATATAACTTGAGTACACATTGTCGTAGGGCGATGAAACCGCGTGCAATAGCTTCGTCTCGTCGAACTACACGAGTGCAATGCGCGAAGTTTGCGTGTGAACAATTTGTCTTCGAGAAAACGTCGATTATACATATGCGTTTTTACGACATCGTGGGAATCACTTTTTTTTGGCTGCACCTAGACAAAATCTGGCATCATATTCGGTTTGAGCACGTCGAATAACCAAGGAAACTGATGCGACATCGTTTTCTTTGCGACCACAGCTCACGAAAAACTCAATCATAGAAGTTGATATTCGTGTTCGATATGATGGCATATAACTTGAGTACACATTGTCGTAGGCCGATGAAACCGCGTGCAATAGCTTCGTCTCGTCGAACTACACGAGTGCAATGCGCGAAGTTTGCGTGTGAACAATTTGTCTTCGAGAAAAAGTCGATTATACATATGCGTTTTTACGACATCGTGGGAATCACTTTTTTTTGACTGCACCTAGACAAAATGTGGCATCATATTCGGTTTCAGCACGTCGAATAACCAAGGAAACTGATGCGAGATCGTTTTCTTTGCGACCACAGCTCACGAAAAACTCAATCATAGAAGTTGATATTCGTGTTCGATATGATGGCATATAACTTGAGTACACATTGTCGTAGGGCGATGAAACCGCGTGCAATAGCTTCGTCTCGTCGAACTACACGAGTGCAATGCGCGAAGTTTGCGTGTGAACAATTTGTCTTCGAGAAAACGTCGATTATACATATGCGTTTTTACGACATCGTGGGAATCACTTTTTTTTGGCTGCACCTAGACAAAATCTGGCATCATATTCGGTTTGAGCACGTCGAATAACCAAGGAAACTGATGCGACATCGTTTTCTTTGCGACCACAGCTCACGAAAAACTCAATCATAGAAGTTGATATTCGTGTTCGATATGATGGCATATAACTTGAGTACACATTGTCGTAGGCCGATGAAACCGCGTGCAATAGCTTCGTCTCGTCGAACTACACGAGTGCAATGCGCGAAGTTTGCGTGTGAACAATTTGTCTTCGAGAAAAAGTCGATTATACATATGCGTTTTTACGACATCGTGGGAATCACTTTTTTTTGACTGCACCTAGACAAAATGTGGCATCATATTCGGTTTCAGCACGTCGAATAACCAAGGAAACTGATGCGACATCGTTTTCTTTGCGACCACAGCTCACGAAAAACTCAATCATAGAAGTTGATATTCGTGTTCGATATGATGGCATATAACTTGAGTACACATTGTCGTAGGGCGATGAAACCGCGTGCAATAGCTTCGTCTCGTCGAACTACACGAGTGCAATGCGCGAAGTTTGCGTGTGAACAATTTGTCTTCGAGCAAAAGTCGATTATACATATGCGTTTTTACGACATCGTGGGAATCACTTTCTTTTGGCTGCACCTAGACAAAATCTGGCATCATATTCGGTTTCAGCACGTCGAATAACCAAGGAAACTGATGCGACATCGTTTTCCTTGCGACCACAGCTCACGAAAAACTCAATCATAGAAGTTGATATTCGTGTTCGATATGATGGCATATAACTTGAGTACACATTGTCGTAGGCCAGGGAAACCGCGTGCAATAGCTCCGTCTCGTCGAACTACACGAGTGCAATGCGCGAAGTTTGCGTGTGAACAATTTGTCTTCGAGAAAAAGTCGATTATACATATGCGTTTTTACGACATCGTGGGAATCACTTTTTTTTGGCTGCACCTAGACAAAATCTGGCATCATATTCGGTTTCAGCACGTCGAATAACCAAGGAAACTGATGCGACATCGTTTTCTTTGCGACCACAGCTCACGAAAAACTCAATCATAGAAGTTGATATTCGTGTTCGATATGATGGCATATAACTTGAGTACACATTGTCGTAGGCCGATGAAACCGCGTGCAATAGCTTCGTTTCGTCGAACTACACGAGTGCAATGCGCGAAGTTTGCGTGTGAACAATTTGTCTTCGAGAAAAAGTCGATTATACATATGCGTTTTTACGACATCGTGGGAATCACTTTCTTTTGGCTGCACCTAGACAAAATCTGGCATCATATTCGGTTTCAGCACGTCGAATAACCAAGGAAACTGAGGCGACATCGTTTCCTTTGCGACCACAGCTCACGAAAAACTCAATCATAGAAGTTGATATTCGTGTTCGATATGATGGCATATAACTTGAGTACACATTGTCGTAGGCCGATGAAACCGCGTGCAATAGCTTCGTCCCGTCGAACTACAGGAGTGCAATGCGCGAAGTTTGCGTGTGAACAATTTGTCTTCGAAAAAAAGTCGATTATACATATGCGTTTTTACGACATCGTGGGAATCACTTTTTTTTGGCTGCACCTAGACAAAATCTGGCATCATATTCGGTTTCAGCACGTCGAATAACCAAGGAAACTGATGCGACATCGTTTCCTTTGCGACCAAAGCTCACGAAAAACTCAATCATAGAAGTTGATATTCGTGTTCGATATGATGGCATATAACTTGAGTACACATTGTCGTAGGCCGATGAAACCGCGTGCAATAGCTTCGTCCCGTCGAACTACACGAGTGCAATGCGCGAAGTTTGCGCGTGAACAATTTGTCTTCGAGAAAAAGTCGATTATACATATGCGTTTTTACGACATCGTGGGAATCGCTTTTTTTTGGCTGCACCTAGACAAAATCTGGCATCATATTCGGTTTTAGCACGTCGAATAACCAAGGAAACTGATGCGACATCGTTTTCTTTGCGACCACAGCTCACGAAAAACTCAATCATAGAAGTTGATATTCGTGTTCGATATGATGGCATATAACTTGAGTACACATTGTCGTAGGCCGATGAAACCGCGTGCAATAGCTTCGTCTCGTCGAACCACACGAGTGCAATGCGCGAAGTTTGCGTGTGAACAATTTGTCTTCGAGAAAACGTCGATTATACATATGCGTTTTTACGACATCGTGGGAATCACTTTTTTTTGGCTGCACCTAGACAAAATCTGGCATCATATTCGGTTTCAGCACGTCGAATAACCAAGGAAACTGATGCGACATCGTTTTCTTTGCGACCACAGCTCACGAAAAACTCAATCATAGAAGTTGATATTCGTGTTCGATATGATGGCATATAACTTGAGTACACATTGTCGTAGGCCGATGAAACCGCGTGCAATAGCTTCGTCTCGTCGAACTACACGAGTGCAATGCGCGAAGTTTGCGTGTGAACAATTTGTCTTCGAGAAAAAGTCGATTATACATATGCGTTTTTACGACATCGTGGGAATCACTTTCTTTTGGCTGCACCTAGACAAAATCTGGCATCATATTCGGTTTCAGCACGTCGAATAACCAAGGAAACTGATGCGACATCGTTTTCCTTGCGACCACAGCTCACGAAAAACTCAATCATAGAAGTTGATATTCGTGTTCGATATGATGGCATATAACTTGAGTACACATTGTCGTAGGCCAATGAAACCGCGTGCAATAGCTCCGTCTCGTCGAACTACACGAGTGCAATGCGCGAAGTTTGCGTGTGAACAATTTGTCTTCGAGAAAAAGTCGATTATACATATGCGTTTTTACGACATCGTGGGAATCACTTTTTTTTGGCTGCACCTAGACAAAATCTGGCATCATATTCGGTTTCAGCACGTCGAATAACCAAGGAAACTGATGCGACATCGTTTTCTTTGCGACCACAGCTCACGAAAAACTCAATCATAGAAGTTGATATTCGTGTTCGATATGATGGCATATAACTTGAGTACACATTGTCGTAGGCCGATGAAACCGCGTGCAATAGCTTCGTCTCGTCGAACTACACGAGTGCAATGCGCGAAGTTTGCGTGTGAACAATTTGTCTTCGAGAAAAAGTCGATTATACATATGCGTTTTTACGACATCGTGGGAATCACTTTCTTTTGGCTGCACCTAGACAAAATCTGGCATCATATTCGGTTTCAGCACGTCGAATAACCAAGGAAACTGAGGCGACATCGTTTCCTTTGCGACCACAGCTCACGAAAAACTCAATCATAGAAGTTGATATTCGTGTTCGATATGATGGCATATAACTTGAGTACACATTGTCGTAGGCCGATGAAACCGCGTGCAATAGCTTCGTCCCGTCGAACTACAGGTGTGCAATGCGCGAAGTTTGCGTGTGAACAATTTGCGTTCGAAAAAAAGTCGATTATACATATGCGTTTTTACGACATCGTGGGAATCACTTTTTTTTGGCTGCACCTAGACAAAATCTGGCATCATATTCGGTTTCAGCACGTCGAATAACCAAGGAAACTGATGCGACATCGTTTCCTTTGCGACCAAAGCTCACGAAAAACTCAATCATAGAAGTTGATATTCGTGTTCGATATGATGGCATATAACTTGAGTACACATTGTCGTAGGCCGATGAAACCGCGTGCAATAGCTTCGTCTCGTCGAACTACACGAGTGCATTGCGCGAAGTTTGCGTGTGAACAATTTGTCTTCGAGAAAAAGTCGATTATACATATGCGTTTTTACGACATCGTGGGAATCACTTTTTTTTGGCTGCACCCAGACAAAATCTGGCGTCATATTCGGTTTCAGCACGTCGAATAACCGAGGAAACTGATGCGACATCGTTTCCTTTGCGACCACAGCTCACGAAAAACTCAATCATAGAAGTTGATATTCGTGTTCGATATGATGGCATATAACTTGAGTACACATTGTCGTAGGCCGATGAAACCGCGTGCAATAGCTTCGTCCCGTCGAACTACACGAGTGCAATGCGCGAAGTTTGCGCGTGAACAATTTGTCTTCGAGAAAAAGTCGATTATACATATGCGTTTTTACGACATCGTGGGAATCACTTTTTTTTGGCTGCACCTAGACAAAATCTGGCATCATATTCGGTTTTAGCACGTCGAATAACCAAGGAAACTGATGCGACATCGTTTTCTTTGCGACCACAGCTCACGAAAAACTCAATCATAGAAGTTGATATTCGTGTTCGATATGATGGCATATAACTTGAGTACACATTGTCGTAGGCCGATGAAACCGCGTGCAATAGCTTCGTCTCGTCGAACTACACGAGTGCAATGCGCGAAGTTTGCGTGTGAACAATTTGTCTTCGAGAAAAAGTCGATTATACATATGCGTTTTTACGACATCGTGGGAATCACTTTCTTTTGGCTGCACCTAGACAAAATCTGGCATCATATTCGGTTTCAGCACGTCGAATAACCAAGGAAACTGAGGCGACATCGTTTCCTTTGCGACCACAGCTCACGAAAAACTCAATCATAGAAGTTGATATTCGTGTTCGATATGATGGCATATAACTTGAGTACACATTGTCGTAGGCCGATGAAACCGCGTGCAATAGCTTCGTCTCGTCGAACTACACCAGTGCACTGCGCGAAGTTTGCGTGTGAACAATTTGTCTTCGAGAAAAAGTCGATTATACATTAGCATTTTTACGACATCGTGGGAATCACTTTTTTTTGGCTGCACCTAGACAAAATCTGGCATCATATTCGGTTTCAGCACGTCGAATAACCAAGGAAACTGATGCGAGATCGTTTTCTTTGCGACCACAGCTCACGAAAAACTCAATCATAGAAGTTGATATTCGTGTTCGATATGATGGCATATAACTTGAGTACACATTGTCGTAGGGCGATGAAACCGCGTGCAATAGCTTCGTCTCGTCGAACTACACGAGTGCAATGCGCGAAGTTTGCGTGTGAACAATTTGTCTTCGAGAAAACGTCGATTATACATATGCGTTTTTACGACATCGTGGGAATCACTTTTTTTTGGCTGCACCTAGACAAAATCTGGCATCATATTCGGTTTGAGCACGTCGAATAACCAAGGAAACTGATGCGACATCGTTTTCTTTGCGACCACAGCTCACGAAAAACTCAATCATAGAAGTTGATATTCGTGTTCGATATGATGGCATATAACTTGAGTACACATTGTCGTAGGCCGATGAAACCGCGTGCAATAGCTTCGTCTCGTCGAACTACACGAGTGCAATGCGCGAAGTTTGCGTGTGAACAATTTGTCTTCGAGAAAAAGTCGATTATACATATGCGTTTTTACGACATCGTGGGAATCACTTTTTTTTGACTGCACCTAGACAAAATGTGGCATCATATTCGGTTTCAGCACGTCGAATAACCAAGGAAACTGATGCGAGATCGTTTTCTTTGCGACCACAGCTCACGAAAAACTCAATCATAGAAGTTGATATTCGTGTTCGATATGATGGCATATAACTTGAGTACACATTGTCGTAGGGCGATGAAACCGCGTGCAATAGCTTCGTCTCGTCGAACTACACGAGTGCAATGCGCGAAGTTTGCGTGTGAACAATTTGTCTTCGAGAAAACGTCGATTATACATATGCGTTTTTACGACATCGTGGGAATCACTTTTTTTTGGCTGCACCTAGACAAAATCTGGCATCATATTCGGTTTGAGCACGTCGAATAACCAAGGAAACTGATGCGACATCGTTTTCTTTGCGACCACAGCTCACGAAAAACTCAATCATAGAAGTTGATATTCGTGTTCGATATGATGGCATATAACTTGAGTACACATTGTCGTAGGCCGATGAAACCGCGTGCAATAGCTTCGTCTCGTCGAACTACACGAGTGCAATGCGCGAAGTTTGCGTGTGAACAATTTGTCTTCGAGAAAAAGTCGATTATACATATGCGTTTTTACGACATCGTGGGAATCACTTTTTTTTGACTGCACCTAGACAAAATGTGGCATCATATTCGGTTTCAGCACGTCGAATAACCAAGGAAACTGATGCGACATCGTTTTCTTTGCGACCACAGCTCACGAAAAACTCAATCATAGAAGTTGATATTCGTGTTCGATATGATGGCATATAACTTGAGTACACATTGTCGTAGGGCGATGAAACCGCGTGCAATAGCTTCGTCTCGTCGAACTACACGAGTGCAATGCGCGAAGTTTGCGTGTGAACAATTTGTCTTCGAGCAAAAGTCGATTATACATATGCGTTTTTACGACATCGTGGGAATCACTTTCTTTTGGCTGCACCTAGACAAAATCTGGCATCATATTCGGTTTCAGCACGTCGAATAACCAAGGAAACTGATGCGACATCGTTTTCCTTGCGACCACAGCTCACGAAAAACTCAATCATAGAAGTTGATATTCGTGTTCGATATGATGGCATATAACTTGAGTACACATTGTCGTAGGCCAGGGAAACCGCGTGCAATAGCTCCGTCTCGTCGAACTACACGAGTGCAATGCGCGAAGTTTGCGTGTGAACAATTTGTCTTCGAGAAAAAGTCGATTATACATATGCGTTTTTACGACATCGTGGGAATCACTTTTTTTTGGCTGCACCTAGACAAAATCTGGCATCATATTCGGTTTCAGCACGTCGAATAACCAAGGAAACTGATGCGACATCGTTTTCTTTGCGACCACAGCTCACGAAAAACTCAATCATAGAAGTTGATATTCGTGTTCGATATGATGGCATATAACTTGAGTACACATTGTCGTAGGCCGATGAAACCGCGTGCAATAGCTTCGTTTCGTCGAACTACACGAGTGCAATGCGCGAAGTTTGCGTGTGAACAATTTGTCTTCGAGAAAAAGTCGATTATACATATGCGTTTTTACGACATCGTGGGAATCACTTTCTTTTGGCTGCACCTAGACAAAATCTGGCATCATATTCGGTTTCAGCACGTCGAATAACCAAGGAAACTGAGGCGACATCGTTTCCTTTGCGACCACAGCTCACGAAAAACTCAATCATAGAAGTTGATATTCGTGTTCGATATGATGGCATATAACTTGAGTACACATTGTCGTAGGCCGATGAAACCGCGTGCAATAGCTTCGTCCCGTCGAACTACAGGAGTGCAATGCGCGAAGTTTGCGTGTGAACAATTTGTCTTCGAAAAAAAGTCGATTATACATATGCGTTTTTACGACATCGTGGGAATCACTTTTTTTTGGCTGCACCTAGACAAAATCTGGCATCATATTCGGTTTCAGCACGTCGAATAACCAAGGAAACTGATGCGACATCGTTTCCTTTGCGACCAAAGCTCACGAAAAACTCAATCATAGAAGTTGATATTCGTGTTCGATATGATGGCATATAACTTGAGTACACATTGTCGTAGGCCGATGAAACCGCGTGCAATAGCTTCGTCCCGTCGAACTACACGAGTGCAATGCGCGAAGTTTGCGCGTGAACAATTTGTCTTCGAGAAAAAGTCGATTATACATATGCGTTTTTACGACATCGTGGGAATCACTTTTTTTTGGCTGCACCTAGACAAAATCTGGCATCATATTCGGTTTTAGCACGTCGAATAACCAAGGAAACTGATGCGACATCGTTTTCTTTGCGACCACAGCTCACGAAAAACTCAATCATAGAAGTTGATATTCGTGTTCGATATGATGGCATATAACTTGAGTACACATTGTCGTAGGCCGATGAAACCGCGTGCAATAGCTTCGTCTCGTCGAACCACACGAGTGCAATGCGCGAAGTTTGCGTGTGAACAATTTGTCTTCGAGAAAACGTCGATTATACATATGCGTTTTTACGACATCGTGGGAATCACTTTTTTTTGGCTGCACCTAGACAAAATCTGGCATCATATTCGGTTTCAGCACGTCGAATAACCAAGGAAACTGATGCGACATCGTTTTCTTTGCGACCACAGCTCACGAAAAACTCAATCATAGAAGTTGATATTCGTGTTCGATATGATGGCATATAACTTGAGTACACATTGTCGTAGGCCGATGAAACCGCGTGCAATAGCTTCGTCTCGTCGAACTACACGAGTGCAATGCGCGAAGTTTGCGTGTGAACAATTTGTCTTCGAGAAAAAGTCGATTATACATATGCGTTTTTACGACATCGTGGGAATCACTTTCTTTTGGCTGCACCTAGACAAAATCTGGCATCATATTCGGTTTCAGCACGTCGAATAACCAAGGAAACTGATGCGACATCGTTTTCCTTGCGACCACAGCTCACGAAAAACTCAATCATAGAAGTTGATATTCGTGTTCGATATGATGGCATATAACTTGAGTACACATTGTCGTAGGCCAATGAAACCGCGTGCAATAGCTCCGTCTCGTCGAACTACACGAGTGCAATGCGCGAAGTTTGCGTGTGAACAATTTGTCTTCGAGAAAAAGTCGATTATACATATGCGTTTTTACGACATCGTGGGAATCACTTTTTTTTGGCTGCACCTAGACAAAATCTGGCATCATATTCGGTTTCAGCACGTCGAATAACCAAGGAAACTGATGCGACATCGTTTTCTTTGCGACCACAGCTCACGAAAAACTCAATCATAGAAGTTGATATTCGTGTTCGATATGATGGCATATAACTTGAGTACACATTGTCGTAGGCCGATGAAACCGCGTGCAATAGCTTCGTCTCGTCGAACTACACGAGTGCAATGCGCGAAGTTTGCGTGTGAACAATTTGTCTTCGAGAAAAAGTCGATTATACATATGCGTTTTTACGACATCGTGGGAATCACTTTCTTTTGGCTGCACCTAGACAAAATCTGGCATCATATTCGGTTTCAGCACGTCGAATAACCAAGGAAACTGAGGCGACATCGTTTCCTTTGCGACCACAGCTCACGAAAAACTCAATCATAGAAGTTGATATTCGTGTTCGATATGATGGCATATAACTTGAGTACACATTGTCGTAGGCCGATGAAACCGCGTGCAATAGCTTCGTCCCGTCGAACTACAGGTGTGCAATGCGCGAAGTTTGCGTGTGAACAATTTGCGTTCGAAAAAAAGTCGATTATACATATGCGTTTTTACGACATCGTGGGAATCACTTTTTTTTGGCTGCACCTAGACAAAATCTGGCATCATATTCGGTTTCAGCACGTCGAATAACCAAGGAAACTGATGCGACATCGTTTCCTTTGCGACCAAAGCTCACGAAAAACTCAATCATAGAAGTTGATATTCGTGTTCGATATGATGGCATATAACTTGAGTACACATTGTCGTAGGCCGATGAAACCGCGTGCAATAGCTTCGTCTCGTCGAACTACACGAGTGCATTGCGCGAAGTTTGCGTGTGAACAATTTGTCTTCGAGAAAAAGTCGATTATACATATGCGTTTTTACGACATCGTGGGAATCACTTTTTTTTGGCTGCACCCAGACAAAATCTGGCGTCATATTCGGTTTCAGCACGTCGAATAACCGAGGAAACTGATGCGACATCGTTTCCTTTGCGACCACAGCTCACGAAAAACTCAATCATAGAAGTTGATATTCGTGTTCGATATGATGGCATATAACTTGAGTACACATTGTCGTAGGCCGATGAAACCGCGTGCAATAGCTTCGTCCCGTCGAACTACACGAGTGCAATGCGCGAAGTTTGCGCGTGAACAATTTGTCTTCGAGAAAAAGTCGATTATACATATGCGTTTTTACGACATCGTGGGAATCACTTTTTTTTGGCTGCACCTAGACAAAATCTGGCATCATATTCGGTTTTAGCACGTCGAATAACCAAGGAAACTGATGCGACATCGTTTTCTTTGCGACCACAGCTCACGAAAAACTCAATCATAGAAGTTGATATTCGTGTTCGATATGATGGCATATAACTTGAGTACACATTGTCGTAGGCCGATGAAACCGCGTGCAATAGCTTCGTCTCGTCGAACCACACGAGTGCAATGCGCGAAGTTTGCGTGTGAACAATTTGTCTTCGAGAAAACGTCGATTATACATATGCGTTTTTACGACATCGTGGGAATCACTTTTTTTTGGCTGCACCTAGACAAAATCTGGCATCATATTCGGTTTCAGCACGTCGAATAACCAAGGAAACTGATGCGACATCGTTTTCTTTGCGACCACAGCTCACGAAAAACTCAATCATAGAAGTTGATATTCGTGTTCGATATGATGGCATATAACTTGAGTACACATTGTCGTAGGCCGATGAAACCGCGTGCAATAGCTTCGTCTCGTCGAACTACACGAGTGCAATGCGCGAAGTTTGCGTGTGAACAATTTGTCTTCGAGAAAAAGTCGATTATACATATGCGTTTTTACGACATCGTGGGAATCACTTTTTTTTGGCTGCACCTAGACAAAATCTGCCATCATATTCGGTTTTAGCACGTCGAATAACCAAGGAAACTGATGCGACATCGTTTTCTTTGCGACCACAGCTCACGAAAAACTCAATCATAGAAGTTGATATTCGTGTTCGATATGATGGCATATAACTTGAGTACACATTGTCGTAGGCCGATGAAACCGCGTGCAATAGCTTCGTCTCGTCGAACTACACGAGTGCAATGCGCGAAGTTTGCGTGTGAACAATTTGTCTTCGAGAAAAAGTCGATTATACATATGCGTTTTTACGACATCGTGGGAATCACTTTTTTTTGACTGCACCTAGACAAAATGTGGCATCATATTCGGTTTCAGCACGTCGAATAACCAAGGAAACTGATGCGACATCGTTTTCTTTGCGACCACAGCTCACGAAAAACTCAATCATAGAAGTTGATATTCGTGTTCGATATGATGGCATATAACTTGAGTACACATTGTCGTAGGGCGATGAAACCGCGTGCAATAGCTTCGTCTCGTCGAACTACACGAGTGCAATGCGCGAAGTTTGCGTGTGAACAATTTGTCTTCGAGAAAAAGTCGATTATACATATGCGTTTTTACGACATCGTGGGAATCACTTTTTTTTGGCTGCACCTAGACAAAATCTGGCATCATATTCGGTTTTAGCACGTCGAATAACCAAGGAAACTGATGCGACATCGTTTTCTTTGCGACCACAGCTCACGAAAAACTCAATCATAGAAGTTGATATTCGTGTTCGATATGATGGCATATAACTTGAGTACACATTGTCGTAGGCCGATGAAACCGCGTGCAATAGCTTCGTCTCGTCGAACCACACGAGTGCAATGCGCGAAGTTTGCGTGTGAACAATTTGTCTTCGAGAAAAAGTCGATTATACATATGCGTTTTTACGACATCGTGGGAATCACTTTCTTTTGGCTGCACCTAGACAAAATCTGGCATCATATTCGGTTTCAGCACGTCGAATAACCAAGGAAACTGAGGCGACATCGTTTCCTTTGCGACCACAGCTCACGAAAAACTCAATCATAGAAGTTGATATTCGTGTTCGATATGATGGCATATAACTTGAGTACACATTGTCGTAGGCCGATGAAACCGCGTGCAATAGCTTCGTCCCGTCGAACTACAGGAGTGCAATGCGCGAAGTTTGCGTGTGAACAATTTGTCTTCGAAAAAAAGTCGATTATACATATGCGTTTTTACGACATCGTGGGAATCACTTTTTTTTGGCTGCACCTAGACAAAATCTGGCATCATATTCGGTTTCAGCACGTCGAATAACCAAGGAAACTGATGCGACATCGTTTCCTTTGCGACCAAAGCTCACGAAAAACTCAATCATAGAAGTTGATATTCGTGTTCGATATGATGGCATATAACTTGAGTACACATTGTCGTAGGCCGATGAAACCGCGTGCAATAGCTTCGTCCCGTCGAACTACACGAGTGCAATGCGCGAAGTTTGCGCGTGAACAATTTGTCTTCGAGAAAAAGTCGATTATACATATGCGTTTTTACGACATCGTGGGAATCACTTTTTTTTGGCTGCACCTAGACAAAATCTGGCATCATATTCGGTTTTAGCACGTCGAATAACCAAGGAAACTGATGCGACATCGTTTTCTTTGCGACCACAGCTCACGAAAAACTCAATCATAGAAGTTGATATTCGTGTTCGATATGATGGCATATAACTTGAGTACACATTGTCGTAGGCCGATGAAACCGCGTGCAATAGCTTCGTCTCGTCGAACCACACGAGTGCAATGCGCGAAGTTTGCGTGTGAACAATTTGTCTTCGAGAAAACGTCGATTATACATATGCGTTTTTACGACATCGTGGGAATCACTTTTTTTTGGCTGCACCTAGACAAAATCTGGCATCATATTCGGTTTCAGCACGTCGAATAACCAAGGAAACTGAGGCGACATCGTTTCCTTTGCGACCACAGCTCACGAAAAACTCAATCATAGAAGTTGATATTCGTGTTCGATATGATGGCATATAACTTGAGTACACATTGTCGTAGGCCGATGAAACCGCGTGCAATAGCTTCGTCCCGTCGAACTACAGGAGTGCAATGCGCGAAGTTTGCGTGTGAACAATTTGTCTTCGAAAAAAAGTCGATTATACATATGCGTTTTTACGACATCGTGGGAATCACTTTTTTTTGGCTGCACCTAGACAAAATCTGGCATCATATTCGGTTTCAGCACGTCGAATAACCAAGGAAACTGATGCGACATCGTTTCCTTTGCGACCAAAGCTCACGAAAAACTCAATCATAGAAGTTGATATTCGTGTTCGATATGATGGCATATAACTTGAGTACACATTGTCGTAGGCCGATGAAACCGCGTGCAATAGCTTCGTCCCGTCGAACTACACGAGTGCAATGCGCGAAGTTTGCGCGTGAACAATTTGTCTTCGAGAAAAAGTCGATTATACATATGCGTTTTTACGACATCGTGGGAATCACTTTTTTTTGGCTGCACCTAGACAAAATCTGGCATCATATTCGGTTTTAGCACGTCGAATAACCAAGGAAACTGATGCGACATCGTTTTCTTTGCGACCACAGCTCACGAAAAACTCAATCATAGAAGTTGATATTCGTGTTCGATATGATGGCATATAACTTGAGTACACATTGTCGTAGGCCGATGAAACCGCGTGCAATAGCTTCGTCTCGTCGAACCACACGAGTGCAATGCGCGAAGTTTGCGTGTGAACAATTTGTCTTCGAGAAAACGTCGATTATACATATGCGTTTTTACGACATCGTGGGAATCACTTTTTTTTGGCTGCACCTAGACAAAATCTGGCATCATATTCGGTTTCAGCACGTCGAATAACCAAGGAAACTGATGCGACATCGTTTTCTTTGCGACCACAGCTCACGAAAAACTCAATCATAGAAGTTGATATTCGTGTTCGATATGATGGCATATAACTTGAGTACACATTGTCGTAGGCCGATGAAACCGCGTGCAATAGCTTCGTCTCGTCGAACTACACGAGTGCAATGCGCGAAGTTTGCGTGTGAACAATTTGTCTTCGAGAAAAAGTCGATTATACATATGCGTTTTTACGACATCGTGGGAATCACTTTCTTTTGGCTGCACCTAGACAAAATCTGGCATCATATTCGGTTTCAGCACGTCGAATAACCAAGGAAACTGATGCGACATCGTTTTCCTTGCCACCACAGCTCACGAAAAACTCAATCATAGAAGTTGATATTCGTGTTCGATATGATGGCATATAACTTGAGTACACATTGTCGTAGGCCAATGAAACCGCGTGCAATAGCTCCGTCTCGTCGAACTACACGAGTGCAATGCGCGAAGTTTGCGTGTGAACAATTTGTCTTCGAGAAAAAGTCGATTATACATATGCGTTTTTACGACATCGTGGGAATCACTTTTTTTTGGCTGCACCTAGACAAAATCTGGCATCATATTCGGTTTCAGCACGTCGAATAACCAAGGAAACTGATGCGACATCGTTTTCTTTGCGACCACAGCTCACGAAAAACTCAATCATAGAAGTTGATATTCGTGTTCGATATGATGGCATATAACTTGAGTACACATTGTCGTAGGCCGATGAAACCGCGTGCAATAGCTTCGTCTCGTCGAACTACACGAGTGCAATGCGCGAAGTTTGCGTGTGAACAATTTGTCTTCGAGAAAAAGTCGATTATACATATGCGTTTTTACGACATCGTGGGAATCACTTTCTTTTGGCTGCACCTAGACAAAATCTGGCATCATATTCGGTTTCAGCACGTCGAATAACCAAGGAAACTGAGGCGACATCGTTTCCTTTGCGACCACAGCTCACGAAAAACTCAATCATAGAAGTTGATATTCGTGTTCGATATGATGGCATATAACTTGAGTACACATTGTCGTAGGCCGATGAAACCGCGTGCAATAGCTTCGTCCCGTCGAACTACAGGTGTGCAATGCGCGAAGTTTGCGTGTGAACAATTTGCGTTCGAAAAAAAGTCGATTATACATATGCGTTTTTACGACATCGTGGGAATCACTTTTTTTTGGCTGCACCTAGACAAAATCTGGCATCATATTCGGTTTCAGCACGTCGAATAACCAAGGAAACTGATGCGACATCGTTTCCTTTGCGACCAAAGCTCACGAAAAACTCAATCATAGAAGTTGATATTCGTGTTCGATATGATGGCATATAACTTGAGTACACATTGTCGTAGGCCGATGAAACCGCGTGCAATAGCTTCGTCTCGTCGAACTACACGAGTGCATTGCGCGAAGTTTGCGTGTGAACAATTTGTCTTCGAGAAAAAGTCGATTATACATATGCGTTTTTACGACATCGTGGGAATCACTTTTTTTTGGCTGCACCCAGACAAAATCTGGCGTCATATTCGGTTTCAGCACGTCGAATAACCGAGGAAACTGATGCGACATCGTTTCCTTTGCGACCACAGCTCACGAAAAACTCAATCATAGAAGTTGATATTCGTGTTCGATATGATGGCATATAACTTGAGTACACATTGTCGTAGGCCGATGAAACCGCGTGCAATAGCTTCGTCCCGTCGAACTACACGAGTGCAATGCGCGAAGTTTGCGCGTGAACAATTTGTCTTCGAGAAAAAGTCGATTATACATATGCGTTTTTACGACATCGTGGGAATCACTTTTTTTTGGCTGCACCTAGACAAAATCTGGCATCATATTCGGTTTTAGCACGTCGAATAACCAAGGAAACTGATGCGACATCGTTTTCTTTGCGACCACAGCTCACGAAAAACTCAATCATAGAAGTTGATATTCGTGTTCGATATGATGGCATATAACTTGAGTACACATTGTCGTAGGCCGATGAAACCGCGTGCAATAGCTTCGTCTCGTCGAACCACACGAGTGCAATGCGCGAAGTTTGCGTGTGAACAATTTGTCTTCGAGAAAACGTCGATTATACATATGCGTTTTTACGACATCGTGGGAATCACTTTTTTTTGGCTGCACCTAGACAAAATCTGGCATCATATTCGGTTTCAGCACGTCGAATAACCAAGGAAACTGATGCGACATCGTTTTCTTTGCGACCACAGCTCACGAAAAACTCAATCATAGAAGTTGATATTCGTGTTCGATATGATGGCATATAACTTGAGTACACATTGTCGTAGGGCGATGAAACCGCGTGCAATAGCTTCGTCTCGTCGAACTACACGAGTGCAATGCGCGAAGTTTGCGTGTGAACAATTTGTCTTCGAGAAAAAGTCGATTATACATATGCGTTTTTACGACATCGTGGGAATCACTTTTTTTTGGCTGCACCTAGACAAAATCTGGCATCATATTCGGTTTTAGCACGTCGAATAACCAAGGAAACTGATGCGACATCGTTTTCTTTGCGACCACAGCTCACGAAAAACTCAATCATAGAAGTTGATATTCGTGTTCGATATGATGGCATATAACTTGAGTACACATTGTCGTAGGCCGATGAAACCGCGTGCAATAGCTTCGTCTCGTCGAACCACACGAGTGCAATGCGCGAAGTTTGCGTGTGAACAATTTGTCTTCGAGAAAAAGTCGATTATACATATGCGTTTTTACGACATCGTGGGAATCACTTTCTTTTGGCTGCACCTAGACAAAATCTGGCATCATATTCGGTTTCAGCACGTCGAATAACCAAGGAAACTGAGGCGACATCGTTTCCTTTGCGACCACAGCTCACGAAAAACTCAATCATAGAAGTTGATATTCGTGTTCGATATGATGGCATATAACTTGAGTACACATTGTCGTAGGCCGATGAAACCGCGTGCAATAGCTTCGTCCCGTCGAACTACAGGAGTGCAATGCGCGAAGTTTGCGTGTGAACAATTTGTCTTCGAAAAAAAGTCGATTATACATATGCGTTTTTACGACATCGTGGGAATCACTTTTTTTTGGCTGCACCTAGACAAAATCTGGCATCATATTCGGTTTCAGCACGTCGAATAACCAAGGAAACTGATGCGACATCGTTTCCTTTGCGACCAAAGCTCACGAAAAACTCAATCATAGAAGTTGATATTCGTGTTCGATATGATGGCATATAACTTGAGTACACATTGTCGTAGGCCGATGAAACCGCGTGCAATAGCTTCGTCCCGTCGAACTACACGAGTGCAATGCGCGAAGTTTGCGCGTGAACAATTTGTCTTCGAGAAAAAGTCGATTATACATATGCGTTTTTACGACATCGTGGGAATCACTTTTTTTTGGCTGCACCTAGACAAAATCTGGCATCATATTCGGTTTTAGCACGTCGAATAACCAAGGAAACTGATGCGACATCGTTTTCTTTGCGACCACAGCTCACGAAAAACTCAATCATAGAAGTTGATATTCGTGTTCGATATGATGGCATATAACTTGAGTACACATTGTCGTAGGCCGATGAAACCGCGTGCAATAGCTTCGTCTCGTCGAACCACACGAGTGCAATGCGCGAAGTTTGCGTGTGAACAATTTGTCTTCGAGAAAACGTCGATTATACATATGCGTTTTTACGACATCGTGGGAATCACTTTTTTTTGGCTGCACCTAGACAAAATCTGGCATCATATTCGGTTTCAGCACGTCCAATAACCAAGGAAACTGATGCGACATCGTTTTCTTTGCGACCACAGCTCACGAAAAACTCAATCATAGAAGTTGATATTCGTGTTCGATATGATGGCATATAACTTGAGTACACATTGTCGTAGGCCGATGAAACCGCGTGCAATAGCTTCGTCTCGTCGAACTACACGAGTGCAATGCGCGAAGTTTGCGTGTGAACAATTTGTCTTCGAGAAAAAGTCGATTATACATATGCGTTTTTACGACATCGTGGGAATCACTTTTTTTTGACTGCACCTAGACAAAATGTGGCATCATATTCGGTTTCAGCACGTCGAATAACCAAGGAAACTGATGCGACATCGTTTTCTTTGCGACCACAGCTCACGAAAAACTCAATCATAGAAGTTGATATTCGTGTTCGATATGATGGCATATAACTTGAGTACACATTGTCGTAGGGCGATGAAACCGCGTGCAATAGCTTCGTCTCGTCGAACTACACGAGTGCAATGCGCGAAGTTTGCGTGTGAACAATTTGTCTTCGAGCAAAAGTCGATTATACATATGCGTTTTTACGACATCGTGGGAATCACTTTCTTTTGGCTGCACCTAGACAAAATCTGGCATCATATTCGGTTTCAGCACGTCGAATAACCAAGGAAACTGATGCGACATCGTTTTCCTTGCGACCACAGCTCACGAAAAACTCAATCATAGAAGTTGATATTCGTGTTCGATATGATGGCATATAACTTGAGTACACATTGTCGTAGGCCAGGGAAACCGCGTGCAATAGCTCCGTCTCGTCGAACTACACGAGTGCAATGCGCGAAGTTTGCGTGTGAACAATTTGTCTTCGAGAAAAAGTCGATTATACATATGCGTTTTTACGACATCGTGGGAATCACTTTTTTTTGGCTGCACCTAGACAAAATCTGGCATCATATTCGGTTTCAGCACGTCGAATAAGCAAGGAAACTGATGCGACATCGTTTTCTTTGCGACCACAGCTCACGAAAAACTCAATCATAGAAGTTGATATTCGTGTTCGATATGATGGCATATAACTTGAGTACACATTGTCGTAGGCCGATGAAACCGCGTGCAATAGCTTCGTTTCGTCGAACTACACGAGTGCAATGCGCGAAGTTTGCGTGTGAACAATTTGTCTTCGAGAAAAAGTCGATTATACATATGCGTTTTTACGACATCGTGGGAATCACTTTCTTTTGGCTGCACCTAGACAAAATCTGGCATCATATTCGGTTTCAGCACGTCGAATAACCAAGGAAACTGAGGCGACATCGTTTCCTTTGCGACCACAGCTCACGAAAAACTCAATCATAGAAGTTGATATTCGTGTTCGATATGATGGCATATAACTTGAGTACACATTGTCGTAGGCCGATGAAACCGCGTGCAATAGCTTCGTCCCGTCGAACTACAGGAGTGCAATGCGCGAAGTTTGCGTGTGAACAATTTGTCTTCGAAAAAAAGTCGATTATACATATGCGTTTTTACGACATCGTGGGAATCACTTTTTTTTGGCTGCACCTAGACAAAATCTGGCATCATATTCGGTTTCAGCACGTCGAATAACCAAGGAAACTGATGCGACATCGTTTCCTTTGCGACCAAAGCTCACGAAAAACTCAATCATAGAAGTTGATATTCGTGTTCGATATGATGGCATATAACTTGAGTACACATTGTCGTAGGCCGATGAAACCGCGTGCAATAGCTTCGTCCCGTCGAACTACACGAGTGCAATGCGCGAAGTTTGCGCGTGAACAATTTGTCTTCGAGAAAAAGTCGATTATACATATGCGTTTTTACGACATCGTGGGAATCACTTTTTTTTGGCTGCACCTAGACAAAATCTGGCATCATATTCGGTTTTAGCACGTCGAATAACCAAGGAAACTGATGCGACATCGTTTTCTTTGCGACCACAGCTCACGAAAAACTCAATCATAGAAGTTGATATTCGTGTTCGATATGATGGCATATAACTTGAGTACACATTGTCGTAGGCCGATGAAACCGCGTGCAATAGCTTCGTCTCGTCGAACCACACGAGTGCAATGCGCGAAGTTTGCGTGTGAACAATTTGTCTTCGAGAAAACGTCGATTATACATATGCGTTTTTACGACATCGTGGGAATCACTTTTTTTTGGCTGCACCTAGACAAAATCTGGCATCATATTCGGTTTCAGCACGTCGAATAACCAAGGAAACTGATGCGACATCGTTTTCTTTGCGACCACAGCTCACGAAAAACTCAATCATAGAAGTTGATATTCGTGTTCGATATGATGGCATATAACTTGAGTACACATTGTCGTAGGCCGATGAAACCGCGTGCAATAGCTTCGTCTCGTCGAACTACACGAGTGCAATGCGCGAAGTTTGCGTGTGAACAATTTGTCTTCGAGAAAAAGTCGATTATACATATGCGTTTTTACGACATCGTGGGAATCACTTTCTTTTGGCTGCACCTAGACAAAATCTGGCATCATATTCGGTTTCAGCACGTCGAATAACCAAGGAAACTGATGCGACATCGTTTTCCTTGCCACCACAGCTCACGAAAAACTCAATCATAGAAGTTGATATTCGTGTTCGATATGATGGCATATAACTTGAGTACACATTGTCGTAGGCCAATGAAACCGCGTGCAATAGCTCCGTCTCGTCGAACTACACGAGTGCAATGCGCGAAGTTTGCGTGTGAACAATTTGTCTTCGAGAAAAAGTCGATTATACATATGCGTTTTTACGACATCGTGGGAATCACTTTTTTTTGGCTGCACCTAGACAAAATCTGGCATCATATTCGGTTTCAGCACGTCGAATAACCAAGGAAACTGATGCGACATCGTTTTCTTTGCGACCACAGCTCACGAAAAACTCAATCATAGAAGTTGATATTCGTGTTCGATATGATGGCATATAACTTGAGTACACATTGTCGTAGGCCGATGAAACCGCGTGCAATAGCTTCGTCTCGTCGAACTACACGAGTGCAATGCGCGAAGTTTGCGTGTGAACAATTTGTCTTCGAGAAAAAGTCGATTATACATATGCGTTTTTACGACATCGTGGGAATCACTTTCTTTTGGCTGCACCTAGACAAAATCTGGCATCATATTCGGTTTCAGCACGTCGAATAACCAAGGAAACTGAGGCGACATCGTTTCCTTTGCGACCACAGCTCACGAAAAACTCAATCATAGAAGTTGATATTCGTGTTCGATATGATGGCATATAACTTGAGTACACATTGTCGTAGGCCGATGAAACCGCGTGCAATAGCTTCGTCCCGTCGAACTACAGGTGTGCAATGCGCGAAGTTTGCGTGTGAACAATTTGCGTTCGAAAAAAAGTCGATTATACATATGCGTTTTTACGACATCGTGGGAATCACTTTTTTTTGGCTGCACCTAGACAAAATCTGGCATCATATTCGGTTTCAGCACGTCGAATAACCAAGGAAACTGATGCGACATCGTTTCCTTTGCGACCAAAGCTCACGAAAAACTCAATCATAGAAGTTGATATTCGTGTTCGATATGATGGCATATAACTTGAGTACACATTGTCGTAGGCCGATGAAACCGCGTGCAATAGCTTCGTCTCGTCGAACTACACGAGTGCATTGCGCGAAGTTTGCGTGTGAACAATTTGTCTTCGAGAAAAAGTCGATTATACATATGCGTTTTTACGACATCGTGGGAATCACTTTTTTTTGGCTGCACCCAGACAAAATCTGGCGTCATATTCGGTTTCAGCACGTCGAATAACCGAGGAAACTGATGCGACATCGTTTCCTTTGCGACCACAGCTCACGAAAAACTCAATCATAGAAGTTGATATTCGTGTTCGATATGATGGCATATAACTTGAGTACACATTGTCGTAGGCCGATGAAACCGCGTGCAATAGCTTCGTCCCGTCGAACTACACGAGTGCAATGCGCGAAGTTTGCGCGTGAACAATTTGTCTTCGAGAAAAAGTCGATTATACATATGCGTTTTTACGACATCGTGGGAATCACTTTTTTTTGGCTGCACCTAGACAAAATCTGGCATCATATTCGGTTTTAGCACGTCGAATAACCAAGGAAACTGATGCGACATCGTTTTCTTTGCGACCACAGCTCACGAAAAACTCAATCATAGAAGTTGATATTCGTGTTCGATATGATGGCATATAACTTGAGTACACATTGTCGTAGGCCGATGAAACCGCGTGCAATAGCTTCGTCTCGTCGAACCACACGAGTGCAATGCGCGAAGTTTGCGTGTGAACAATTTGTCTTCGAGAAAACGTCGATTATACATATGCGTTTTTACGACATCGTGGGAATCACTTTTTTTTGGCTGCACCTAGACAAAATCTGGCATCATATTCGGTTTCAGCACGTCGAATAACCAAGGAAACTGATGCGACATCGTTTTCTTTGCGACCACAGCTCACGAAAAACTCAATCATAGAAGTTGATATTCGTGTTCGATATGATGGCATATAACTTGAGTACACATTGTCGTAGGCCGATGAAACCGCGTGCAATAGCTTCGTCTCGTCGAACTACACGAGTGCAATGCGCGAAGTTTGCGTGTGAACAATTTGTCTTCGAGAAAAAGTCGATTATACATATGCGTTTTTACGACATCGTGGGAATCACTTTTTTTTGGCTGCACCTAGACAAAATCTGCCATCATATTCGGTTTTAGCACGTCGAATAACCAAGGAAACTGATGCGACATCGTTTTCTTTGCGACCACAGCTCACGAAAAACTCAATCATAGAAGTTGATATTCGTGTTCGATATGATGGCATATAACTTGAGTACACATTGTCGTAGGCCGATGAAACCGCGTGCAATAGCTTCGTCTCGTCGAACTACACGAGTGCAATGCGCGAAGTTTGCGTGTGAACAATTTGTCTTCGAGAAAAAGTCGATTATACATATGCGTTTTTACGACATCGTGGGAATCACTTTTTTTTGACTGCACCTAGACAAAATGTGGCATCATATTCGGTTTCAGCACGTCGAATAACCAAGGAAACTGATGCGACATCGTTTTCTTTGCGACCACAGCTCACGAAAAACTCAATCATAGAAGTTGATATTCGTGTTCGATATGATGGCATATAACTTGAGTACACATTGTCGTAGGGCGATGAAACCGCGTGCAATAGCTTCGTCTCGTCGAACTACACGAGTGCAATGCGCGAAGTTTGCGTGTGAACAATTTGTCTTCGAGAAAAAGTCGATTATACATATGCGTTTTTACGACATCGTGGGAATCACTTTTTTTTGGCTGCACCTAGACAAAATCTGGCATCATATTCGGTTTTAGCACGTCGAATAACCAAGGAAACTGATGCGACATCGTTATCTTTGCGACCACAGCTCACGAAAAACTCAATCATAGAAGTTGATATTCGTGTTCGATATGATGGCATATAACTTGAGTACACATTGTCGTAGGCCGATGAAACCGCGTGCAATAGCTTCGTCTCGTCGAACCACACGAGTGCAATGCGCGAAGTTTGCGTGTGAACAATTTGTCTTCGAGAAAAAGTCGATTATACATATGCGTTTTTACGACATCGTGGGAATCACTTTCTTTTGGCTGCACCTAGACAAAATCTGGCATCATATTCGGTTTCAGCACGTCGAATAACCAAGGAAACTGAGGCGACATCGTTTCCTTTGCGACCACAGCTCACGAAAAACTCAATCATAGAAGTTGATATTCGTGTTCGATATGATGGCATATAACTTGAGTACACATTGTCGTAGGCCGATGAAACCGCGTGCAATAGCTTCGTCCCGTCGAACTACAGGAGTGCAATGCGCGAAGTTTGCGTGTGAACAATTTGTCTTCGAAAAAAAGTCGATTATACATATGCGTTTTTACGACATCGTGGGAATCACTTTTTTTTGGCTGCACCTAGACAAAATCTGGCATCATATTCGGTTTCAGCACGTCGAATAACCAAGGAAACTGATGCGACATCGTTTCCTTTGCGACCAAAGCTCACGAAAAACTCAATCATAGAAGTTGATATTCGTGTTCGATATGATGGCATATAACTTGAGTACACATTGTCGTAGGCCGATGAAACCGCGTGCAATAGCTTCGTCCCGTCGAACTACACGAGTGCAATGCGCGAAGTTTGCGCGTGAACAATTTGTCTTCGAGAAAAAGTCGATTATACATATGCGTTTTTACGACATCGTGGGAATCACTTTTTTTTGGCTGCACCTAGACAAAATCTGGCATCATATTCGGTTTTAGCACGTCGAATAACCAAGGAAACTGATGCGACATCGTTTTCTTTGCGACCACAGCTCACGAAAAACTCAATCATAGAAGTTGATATTCGTGTTCGATATGATGGCATATAACTTGAGTACACATTGTCGTAGGCCGATGAAACCGCGTGCAATAGCTTCGTCTCGTCGAACCACACGAGTGCAATGCGCGAAGTTTGCGTGTGAACAATTTGTCTTCGAGAAAACGTCGATTATACATATGCGTTTTTACGACATCGTGGGAATCACTTTTTTTTGGCTGCACCTAGACAAAATCTGGCATCATATTCGGTTTCAGCACGTCCAATAACCAAGGAAACTGATGCGACATCGTTTTCTTTGCGACCACAGCTCACGAAAAACTCAATCATAGAAGTTGATATTCGTGTTCGATATGATGACATATAACTTGAGTACACATTGTCGTAGGCCGATGAAACCGCGTGCAATAGCTTCGTCTCGTCGAACTACACGAGTGCAATGCGCGAAGTTTGCGTGTGAACAATTTGTCTTCGAGAAAAAGTCGATTATACATATGCGTTTTTACGACATCGTGGGAATCACTTTCTTTTGGCTGCACCTAGACAAAATCTGGCATCATATTCGGTTTCAGCACGTCGAATAACCAAGGAAACTGATGCGACATCGTTTTCCTTGCGACCACAGCTCACGAAAAACTCAATCATAGAAGTTGATATTCGTGTTCGATATGATGGCATATAACTTGAGTACACATTGTCGTAGGCCAATGAAACCGCGTGCAATAGCTCCGTCTCGTCGAACTACACGAGTGCAATGCGCGAAGTTTGCGTGTGAACAATTTGTCTTCGAGAAAAAGTCGATTATACATATGCGTTTTTACGACATCGTGGGAATCACTTTTTTTTGGCTGCACCTAGACAAAATCTGGCATCATATTCGGTTTCAGCACGTCGAATAACCAAGGAAACTGATGCGACATCGTTTTCTTTGCGACCACAGCTCACGAAAAACTCAATCATAGAAGTTGATATTCGTGTTCGATATGATGGCATATAACTTGAGTACACATTGTCGTAGGCCGATGAAACCGCGTGCAATAGCTTCGTCTCGTCGAACTACACGAGTGCAATGCGCGAAGTTTGCGTGTGAACAATTTGTCTTTGAGAAAAAGTCGATTATACATATGCGTTTTTACGACATCGTGGGAATCACTTTCTTTTGGCTGCACCTAGACAAAATCTGGCATCATATTCGGTTTCAGCACGTCGAATAACCAAGGAAACTGAGGCGACATCGTTTCCTTTGCGACCACAGCTCACGAAAAACTCAATCATAGAAGTTGATATTCGTGTTCGATATGATGGCATATAACTTGAGTACACATTGTCGTAGGCCGATGAAACCGCGTGCAATAGCTTCGTCCCGTCGAACTACAGGAGTGCAATGCGCGAAGTTTGCGTGTGAACAATTTGCGTTCGAAAAAAAGTCGATTATACATATGCGTTTTTACGACATCGTGGGAATCACTTTTTTTTGGCTGCACCTAGACAAAATCTGGCATCATATTCGGTTTCAGCACGTCGAATAACCAAGGAAACTGATGCGACATCGTTTCCTTTGCGACCAAAGCTCACGAAAAACTCAATCATAGAAGTTGATATTCGTGTTCGATATGATGGCATATAACTTGAGTACACATTGTCGTAGGCCGATGAAACCGCGTGCAATAGCTTCGTCTCGTCGAACTACACGAGTGCATTGCGCGAAGTTTGCGTGTGAACAATTTGTCTTCGAGAAAAAGTCGATTATACATATGCGTTTTTACGACATCGTGGGAATCACTTTTTTTTGGCTGCACCCAGACAAAATCTGGCGTCATATTCGGTTTCAGCACGTCGAATAACCGAGGAAACTGATGCGACATCGTTTCCTTTGCGACCACAGCTCACGAAAAACTCAATCATAGAAGTTGATATTCGTGTTCGATATGATGGCATATAACTTGAGTACACATTGTCGTAGGCCGATGAAACCGCGTGCAATAGCTTCGTCCCGTCGAACTACACGAGTGCAATGCGCGAAGTTTGCGCGTGAACAATTTGTCTTCGAGAAAAAGTCGATTATACATATGCGTTTTTACGACATCGTGGGAATCACTTTTTTTTGGCTGCACCTAGACAAAATCTGGCATCATATTCGGTTTTAGCACGTCGAATAACCAAGGAAACTGATGCGACATCGTTTTCTTTGCGACCACAGCTCACGAAAAACTCAATCATAGAAGTTGATATTCGTGTTCGATATGATGGCATATAACTTGAGTACACATTGTCGTAGGCCGATGAAACCGCGTGCAATAGCTTCGTCTCGTCGAACCACACGAGTGCAATGCGCGAAGTTTGCGTGTGAACAATTTGTCTTCGAGAAAACGTCGATTATACATATGCGTTTTTACGACATCGTGGGAATCACTTTTTTTTGGCTGCACCTAGACAAAATCTGGCATCATATTCGGTTTCAGCACGTCGAATAACCAAGGAAACTGATGCGACATCGTTTTCTTTGCGACCACAGCTCACGAAAAACTCAATCATAGAAGTTGATATTCGTGTTCGATATGATGGCATATAACTTGAGTACACATTGTCGTAGGCCGATGAAACCGCGTGCAATAGCTTCGTCTCGTCGAACTACACGAGTGCAATGCGCGAAGTTTGCGTGTGAACAATTTGTCTTCGAGAAAAAGTCGATTATACATATGCGTTTTTACGACATCGTGGGAATCACTTTTTTTTGGCTGCACCTAGACAAAATCTGCCATCATATTCGGTTTTAGCACGTCGAATAACCAAGGAAACTGATGCGACATCGTTTTCTTTGCGACCACAGCTCACGAAAAACTCAATCATAGAAGTTGATATTCGTGTTCGATATGATGGCATATAACTTGAGTACACATTGTCGTAGGCCGATGAAACCGCGTGCAATAGCTTCGTCTCGTCGAACTACACGAGTGCAATGCGCGAAGTTTGCGTGTGAACAATTTGTCTTCGAGAAAAAGTCGATTATACATATGCGTTTTTACGACATCGTGGGAATCACTTTTTTTTGGCTGCACCTAGACAAAATCTGGCATCATATTCGGTTTCAGCACGTCGAATAACCAAGGAAACTGATGCGACATCGTTTTCTTTGCGACCACAGCTCACGAAAAACTCAATCATAGAAGTTGATATTCGTGTTCGATATGATGGCATATAACTTGAGTACACATTGTCGTAGGCCGATGAAACCGCGTGCAATAGCTTCGTCTCGTCGAACTACACGAGTGCAATGCGCGAAGTTTGCGTGTGAACAATTTGTCTTCGAGAAAAAGTCGATTATACATATGCGTTTTTACGACATCGTGGGAATCACTTTCTTTTGGCTGCACCTAGACAAAATCTGGCATCATATTCGGTTTCAGCACGTCGAATAACCAAGGAAACTGAGGCGACATCGTTTCCTTTGCGACCACAGCTCACGAAAAACTCAATCATAGAAGTTGATATTCGTGTTCGATATGATGGCATATAACTTGAGTACACATTGTCGTAGGCCGATGAAACCGCGTGCAATAGCTTCGTCCCGTCGAACTACAGGAGTGCAATGCGCGAAGTTTGCGTGTGAACAATTTGTCTTCGAAAAAAAGTCGATTATACATATGCGTTTTTACGACATCGTGGGAATCACTTTTTTTTGGCTGCACCTAGACAAAATCTGGCATCATATTCGGTTTCAGCACGTCGAATAACCAAGGAAACTGATGCGACATCGTTTCCTTTGCGACCAAAGCTCACGAAAAACTCAATCATAGAAGTTGATATTCGTGTTCGATATGATGGCATATAACTTGAGTACACATTGTCGTAGGCCGATGAAACCGCGTGCAATAGCTTCGTCCCGTCGAACTACACGAGTGCAATGCGCGAAGTTTGCGCGTGAACAATTTGTCTTCGAGAAAAAGTCGATTATACATATGCGTTTTTACGACATCGTGGGAATCACTTTTTTTTGGCTGCACCTAGACAAAATCTGGCATCATATTCGGTTTTAGCACGTCGAATAACCAAGGAAACTGATGCGACATCGTTTTCTTTGCGACCACAGCTCACGAAAAACTCAATCATAGAAGTTGATATTCGTGTTCGATATGATGGCATATAACTTGAGTACACATTGTCGTAGGCCGATGAAACCGCGTGCAATAGCTTCGTCTCGTCGAACCACACGAGTGCAATGCGCGAAGTTTGCGTGTGAACAATTTGTCTTCGAGAAAACGTCGATTATACATATGCGTTTTTACGACATCGTGGGAATCACTTTTTTTTGGCTGCACCTAGACAAAATCTGGCATCATATTCGGTTTCAGCACGTCGAATAACCAAGGAAACTGATGCGACATCGTTTTCTTTGCGACCACAGCTCACGAAAAACTCAATCATAGAAGTTGATATTCGTGTTCGATATGATGGCATATAACTTGAGTACACATTGTCGTAGGCCGATGAAACCGCGTGCAATAGCTTCGTCTCGTCGAACTACACGAGTGCAATGCGCGAAGTTTGCGTGTGAACAATTTGTCTTCGAGAAAAAGTCGATTATACATATGCGTTTTTACGACATCGTGGGAATCACTTTTTTTTGGCTGCACCTAGACAAAATCTGGCATCATATTCGGTTTCAGCACGTCGAATAACCAAGGAAACTGATGCGACATCGTTTTCTTTGCGACCACAGCTCACGAAAAACTCAATCATAGAAGTTGATATTCGTGTTCGATATGATGGCATATAACTTGAGTACACATTGTCGTAGGCCGATGAAACCGCGTGCAATAGCTTCGTCTCGTCGAACTACACGAGTGCAATGCGCGAAGTTTGCGTGTGAACAATTTGTCTTCGAGAAAAAGTCGATTATACATATGCGTTTTTACGACATCGTGGGAATCACTTTTTTTTGGCTGCACCTAGACAAAATCTGCCATCATATTCGGTTTTAGCACGTCGAATAACCAAGGAAACTGATGCGACATCGTTTTCTTTGCGACCACAGCTCACGAAAAACTCAATCATAGAAGTTGATATTCGTGTTCGATATGATGGCATATAACTTGAGTACACATTGTCGTAGGCCGATGAAACCGCGTGCAACAGCTTCGTCTCGTCGAACTACAGGAGTGCAATGCGCGAAGTTTGCGTGTGAACAATTTGTCTTCGAGAAAAAGTCGATTATACATATGCGTTTTTACGACATCGTGGGAATCACTTTTTTTTGGCTGCACCTAGACAAAATCTGGCATCATATTCGGTTTCAGCACGTCGAATAACCAAGGAAACTGATGCGACATCGTTTTCTTTGCGACCACAGCTCACGAAAAACTCAATCATAGAAGTTGATATTCGTGTTCGATATGATGGCATATAACTTGAGTACACATTGTCGTAGGCCGATGAAACCGCGTGCAATAGCTTCGTCTCGTCGAACTACACGAGTGCAATGCGCGAAGTTCGCTTGTGAACAATTTGTCTTCGAGAAAAAGTCGATTATACATATGCGTTTTTACGACATCGTGGGAATCACTTTTTTTTGGCTGCACCTAGACAAAATCTGGCATCATATTCGGTTTCAGCAAGTCGAATAACCAAGGAAACTGATGCGACATCGTTTTCTTTGCGACCACAGCTCACGAAAAACTCAATCATAGAAGTTGATATTCGTGTTCGATATGATGGCATATAACTTGAGTACACATTGTCGTAGGCCGATGAAACCGCGTGCAATAGCTTCGTCTCGTCGAACTACACGAGTGCAATGCGCGAAGTTTGCGTGTGAACAATTTGTCTTCGAGAAAAAGTCGATTATACATATGCGTTTTTACGACATCGTGGGAATCACTTTTTTTTGGCTTCACCTAGACAAAATCTGGCATCATATTCGGTTTCAGCACGTCGAATTACCAAGGAAACTGATGCGACATCGTTTTCTTTGCGACCACAGCTCACGAAAAACTCAATCATAGAAGTTGATATTCGTGTTCGATATGATGGCATATAACTTGAGTACACATTGTCGTAGGCCGATGAAACCGCGTGCAATAGCTTCGTCTCGTCGAACTACACGAGTGCAATGCGCGAAGTTTGCGTGTGAACAATTTGTCTTCGAGAAAACGTCGATTATACATATGCGTTTTTACGACATCGTGGGAATCACTTTTTTTGGCTGCACCTAGACAAAATCTGGCATCATATTCGGTTTCAGCACGTCGAATTACCAAGGAAACTGATGCGACATCGTTTTCTTTGCGACCACAGCTCACGAAAAACTCAATCATAGAAGTTGATATTCGTGTTCGATATGATGGCATATAACTTGAGTACACATTGTCGTAGGCCGATGAAACCGCGTGCAATAGCTTCGTCTCGTCGAACTACACGAGTGCAATGCGCGAAGTTTGCGTGTGAACAATTTGTCTTCGAGAAAAAGTCGATTATACATATGCGTTTTTACGACATCGTGGGAATCACTTTTTTTTGGCTGCACCTAGACAAAATCTGGCATCATATTCGGTTTCAGCACGTCGAATAACCAAGGAAACTGATGCGACATCGTTTTCTTTGTGACCACAGCTCACGAAAAACTCAATCATAGAAGTTGATATTCGCGTTCGATATGATGGCATATAACTTGAGTACACATTGTCATAGGCCGATGAAACCGCGTGCAATAGCTTCGTCTCGTCGAACTACACGAGTGCAATGCGCGAAGTTTGCGTGTGAACAATTTGTCTTCGAGAAAAAGTCGATTATACATATGCGTTTTTACGACATGGTGGGAACCACTTTTTTTTGGCTGCACCTAGACAAAATCTGGCATCATATTCGGTTTCAGCACGTCGAATAACCAAGGAAACTGATGCGACATCGTTTTCTTTGCGACCACAGCTCACGAAAAACTCAATCATAGAAGTTGATATTCGTGTTCGATATGATGGCATCTAACTTGAGTACACATTGTCGTAGGGCGATGAAACCGCGTGCAATAGCTTCGTCTCGTCGAACTACACGAGTGCAATGCGCGAAGTTTGCGTGTGGACAATTTGTCTTCGAGAAAAAGTCGATTATACATATGCGTTTTTACGACATCGTGGGAATCACTTTCTTTTGGCTGCACCTAGACAAAATCTGGCATCATATTCGGTTTCAGCACGTCGAATAACCAAGGAAACTGATGCGACATCGTTTTCTTTGCGACCACAGCTCACGAAAAACTCAATCATAGAAGTTGATATTCGTGTTCGATATGATGGCATATAACTTGAGTACACATTGTCGTAGGCCGATGAAACCACGTGCAATAGCTCCGTCTCGTCGAACTACACGAGTGCAATGCGCGAAGTTCGCTTGTGAACAATTTGTCTTCGAGAAAAAGTCGATTATACATATGCGTTTTTACGACATCGTGGGAATCACTTTTTTTTGGCTGCACCTAGACAAAATCTGGCATCATATTCGGTTTCAGCACGTCGAATAACCAAGGAAACTGATGCGACATCGTTTTCTTTGCGACCACAGCTCACGAAAAACTCAATCATAGAAGTTGATATTCGTGTTCGATATGATGGCATATAACTTGAGTACACATTGTCGTAGGCCGATGAAACGGCGTGCAATAGCTTCGTCTCGTCGAACTACACGAGTGCAATGCGCGAAGTTTGCGTGTGAACAATTTGTCTTCGAGAAAAAGTCGATTATACATATGCGTTTTTACGACATCGTGGGAATCACTTTTTTTTGGCTGCACCTAGACAAAATCTGGCATCATATTCGGTTTCAGCACGGCGAATAACCAAGGAAACTGATGCGACATCGTTTCCTTTGCGACCACAGCTCACGAAAAACTCAATCATAGAAGTTGATATTCGTGTTCGATATGATGGCATATAACTTGAGTACACATTGTCGTAGGCCGATGAAACCGCGTGCAATAGCTTCGTCTCGTCGAACTACACGAGTGCAATGCGCGAAGTTTGCGTGTGAACAATTTGTCTTCGAGAAAACGTCGATTATACATATGCGTTTTTACGACATCGTGGGAATCACTTTTTTTGGCTTCACCTAGACAAAATCTGGCATCATATTCGGTTTCAGCACGTCGAATTACCAAGGAAACTGATGCGACATCGTTTTCTTTGCGACCACAGCTCACGAAAAACTCAATCATAGAAGTTGATATTCGTGTTCGATATGATGGCATATAACTTGAGTACACATTGTCGTAGGCCGATGAAACCGCGTGCAATAGCTTCGTCTCGTCGAACTACACGAGTGCAATGCGCGAAGTTTGCGTGTGAACAATTTGTCTTCGAGAAAAAGTCGATTATACATATGCGTTTTTACGACATCGTGGGAATCACTTTTTTTTGGCTGCACCTAGACAAAATCTGGCATCATATTCGGTTTCAGCACGTCGAATTACCAAGGAAACTGATGCGACATCGTTTTCTTTGCGACCACAGCTCACGAAAAACTCAATCATAGAAGTTGATATTCGTGTTCGATATGATGGCATATAACTTGAGTACACATTGTCGTAGGCCGATGAAACTGCGTGCAATAGCTTCGTCTCGTCGAACTACACGAGTGCAATGCGCGAAGTTTGCGTGTGAACAATTTGTCTTCGAGAAAACGTCGATTATACATATGCGTTTTTACGACATCGTGGGAATCACTTTTTTTTGGCTGCACCTAGACAAAATCTGGCATCATATTCGGTTTCAGCACGTCGAATAACCAAGGAAACTGATGCGACATCGTTTTCTTTGCGACCACAGCTCACGAAAAACTCAATCATAGAAGTTGATATTCGTGTTCGATATGATGGCATATAACTTGAGTACACATTGTCGTAGGCCGATGAAACCACGTGCAATAGCTTCGTCTCGTCGAACTACACGAGTGCAATGCGCGAAGTTTGCGTGTGAACAATTTGTCTTCGAGAAAACGTCGATTATACATATGCGTTTTTACGACATCGTGGGAATCACTTTTTTTGGCTGCACCTAGACAAAATCTGGCATCATATTCGGTTTCAGCACGTCGAATTACCAAGGAAACTGATGCGACATCGTTTTCTTTGCGACCACAGCTCACGAAAAACTCAATCATAGAAGTTGATATTCGTGTTCGATATGATGGCATATAACTTGAGTACACATTGTCGTAGGCCGATGAAACCGCGTGCAATAGCTTCGTCTCGTCGAACTACACGAGTGCAATGCGCGAAGTTTGCGTGTGAACAATTTGTCTTCGAGAAAAAGTCGATTATACATATGCGTTTTTACGACATCGTGGGAATCACTTTTTTTTGGCTGCACCTAGACAAAATCTGGCATCATATTCGGTTTCAGCACGTCGAATAACCAAGGAAACTGATGCGACATCGTTTTCTTTGCGACCACAGCTCACGAAAAACTCAATCATAGAAGTTGATATTCGTGTTCGATATGATGGCATATAACTTGAGTACACATTGTCATAGGCCGATGAAACCACGTGCAATAGCTTCGTCTCGTCGAACTACACGAGTGCAATGCGCGAAGTTTGCGTGTGAACAATTTGTCTTCGAGAAAAAGTCGATTATACATATGCGTTTTTACGACATCGTGGGAACCACTTTTTTTTGGCTGCACCTAGACAAAATCTGGCATCATATTCGGTTTCAGCACGTCGAATAACCAAGGAAACTGATGCGACATCGTTTTCTTTGCGACCACAGCTCACGAAAAACTCAATCATAGAAGTCGATATTCGTGTTCGATATGATGGCATATAACTTGAGTACACATTGTCGTAGGGCGATGAAACCGCGTGCAATAGCTTCGTCTCGTCGAACTACACCAGTGCAATGCGCGAAGTTTATGTGTGAACAATTTGTCTTCGAGAAAAAGTCGATTATAGATATGCGTTTTTACGACATCGTGGGAATCACTTTTTTTTGGCTGCACCTAGACAAAATCTGGCATCATATTCGGTTTTAGCACGTCGAATAGCCAAGGAAACTGATGCGACATCGTTTTCCTTGCGACCACAGCTCACGAAAAACTCAATCATAGAAGTTGATATTCGTGTTCGATATGATGGCATATAACTTGAGTACACATTGTCGTAGGCCAATGAAACCGCGTGCAATAGCTCCGTCTCGTCGAACTACACGAGTGCAATGCGCGAAGTTTGCGTGTGAACAATTTGTCTTCGAGAAAAAGTCGATTATACATATGCGTTTTTACGACATCGTGGGAATCACTTTTTTTTGGCTGCACCTAGACAAAATCTGGCATCATATTCGGTTTCAGCACGTCGAATAACCAAGGAAACTGATG
Source organism: Diachasmimorpha longicaudata (assembly GCF_034640455.1). Classification (NCBI taxonomy): domain Eukaryota; kingdom Metazoa; phylum Arthropoda; class Insecta; order Hymenoptera; family Braconidae; genus Diachasmimorpha; species Diachasmimorpha longicaudata. The sequence goes on along the minus strand of NC_087239.1, from coordinate 1,443,084 downwards.
CGACATCGTTTTCTTTGCGACCACAGCTCACGAAAAACTCAATCATAGAAGTTGATATTCGTGTTCGATATGATGGCATATAACTTGAGTACACATTGTCGTAGGCCGATGAAACCGCGTGCAATAGCTTCGTCTCGTCGAACCACACGAGTGCAATGCGCGAAGTTTGCGTGTGAACAATTTGTCTTCGAGAAAACGTCGATTATACATATGCGTTTTTACGACATCGTGGGAATCACTTTTTTTTGGCTGCACCTAGACAAAATCTGGCATCATATTCGGTTTCAGCACGTCGAATAACCAAGGAAACTGATGCGACATCGTTTTCTTTGCGACCACAGCTCACGAAAAACTCAATCATAGAAGTTGATATTCGTGTTCGATATGATGGCATATAACTTGAGTACACATTGTCGTAGGCCGATGAAACCGCGTGCAATAGCTTCGTCTCGTCGAACTACACGAGTGCAATGCGCGAAGTTTGCGTGTGAACAATTTGTCTTCGAGAAAAAGTCGATTATACATATGCGTTTTTACGACATCGTGGGAATCACTTTTTTTTGGCTGCACCTAGACAAAATCTGGCATCATATTCGGTTTCAGCACGTCGAATAACCAAGGAAACTGATGCGACATCGTTTTCTTTGCGACCACAGCTCACGAAAAACTCAATCATAGAAGTTGATATTCGTGTTCGATATGATGGCATATAACTTGAGTACACATTGTCATAGGCCGATGAAACCACGTGCAATAGCTTCGTCTCGTCGAACTACACGAGTGCAATGCGCGAAGTTTGCGTGTGAACAATTTGTCTTCGAGAAAAAGTCGATTATACATATGCGTTTTTACGACATCGTGGGAACCACTTTTTTTTGGCTGCACCTAGACAAAATCTGGCATCATATTCGGTTTCAGCACGTCGAATAACCAAGGAAACTGATGCGACATCGTTTTCTTTGCGACCACAGCTCACGAAAAACTCAATCATAGAAGTCGATATTCGTGTTCGATATGATGGCATATAACTTGAGTACACATTGTCGTAGGGCGATGAAACCGCGTGCAATAGCTTCGTCTCGTCGAACTACACCAGTGCAATGCGCGAAGTTTATGTGTGAACAATTTGTCTTCGAGAAAAAGTCGATTATAGATATGCGTTTTTACGACATCGTGGGAATCACTTTTTTTTGGCTGCACCTAGACAAAATCTGGCATCATATTCGGTTTTAGCACGTCGAATAGCCAAGGAAACTGATGCGACATCGTTTTCCTTGCGACCACAGCTCACGAAAAACTCAATCATAGAAGTTGATATTCGTGTTCGATATGATGGCATATAACTTGAGTACACATTGTCGTAGGCCAATGAAACCGCGTGCAATAGCTCCGTCTCGTCGAACTACACGAGTGCAATGCGCGAAGTTTGCGTGTGAACAATTTGTCTTCGAGAAAAAGTCGATTATACATATGCGTTTTTACGACATCGTGGGAATCACTTTTTTTTGGCTGCACCTAGACAAAATCTGGCATCATATTCGGTTTCAGCACGTCGAATAACCAAGGAAACTGATGCGACATCGTTTTCTTTGCGACCACAGCTCACGAAAAACTCAATCATAGAAGTTGATATTCGTGTTCGATATGATGGCATATAACTTGAGTACACATTGTCGTAGGCCGATGAAACCGCGTGCAATAGCTTCGTCTCGTCGAACCACACGAGTGCAATGCGCGAAGTTTGCGTGTGAACAATTTGTCTTCGAGAAAACGTCGATTATACATATGCGTTTTTACGACATCGTGGGAATCACTTTTTTTTGGCTGCACCTAGACAAAATCTGGCATCATATTCGGTTTCAGCACGTCGAATAACCAAGGAAACTGATGCGACATCGTTTTCTTTGCGACCACAGCTCACGAAAAACTCAATCATAGAAGTTGATATTCGTGTTCGATATGATGGCATATAACTTGAGTACACATTGTCGTAGGCCGATGAAACCGCGTGCAATAGCTTCGTCTCGTCGAACTACACGAGTGCAATGCGCGAAGTTTGCGTGTGAACAATTTGTCTTCGAGAAAACGTCGATTATACATATGCGTTTTTACGACATCGTGGGAATCACTTTTTTTGGCTGCACCTAGTCAAAATCTGGCATCATATTCGGTTTCAGCACGTCGAATTACCAAGGAAACTGATGCGACATCGTTTTCTTTGCGACCACAGCTCACGAAAAACTCAATCATAGAAGTTGATATTCGTGTTCGATATGATGGCATATAACTTGAGTACACATTGTCGTAGGCCGATGAAACCGCGTGCAATAGCTTCGTCTCGTCGAACTACACGAGTGCAATGCGCGAAGTTTGCGTGTGAACAATTTGTCTTCGAGAAAAAGTCGATTATACATATGCGTTTTTACGACATCGTGGGAATCACTTTTTTTTGGCTGCACCTAGACAAAATCTGGCATCATATTCGGTTTCAGCACGTCGAATAACCAAGGAAACTGATGCGACATCGTTTTCTTTGCGACCACAGCTCACGAAAAACTCAATCATAGAAGTTGATATTCGTGTTCGATATGATGGCATATAACTTGAGTACACGTTGTCATAGGCCGATGAAACCACGTGCAATAGCTTCGTCTCGTCGAACTACACGAGTGCAATGCGCGAAGTTTGCGTGTGAACAATTTGTCTTCGAGAAAAAGTCGATTATACATATGCGTTTTTACGACATCGTGGGAACCACTTTTTTTTGGCTGCACCTAGACAAAATCTGGCATCATATTCGGTTTCAGCACGTCGAATAACCAAGGAAACTGATGCGACATCGTTTTCTTTGCGACCACAGCTCACGAAAAACTCAATCATAGAAGTCGATATTCGTGTTCGATATGATGGCATATAACTTGAGTACACATTGTCGTAGGGCGATGAAACCGCGTGCAATAGCTTCGTCTCGTCGAACTACACCAGTGCAATGCGCGAAGTTTATGTGTGAACAATTTGTCTTCGAGAAAAAGTCGATTATAGATATGCGTTTTTACGACATCGTGGGAATCACTTTTTTTTGGCTGCACCTAGACAAAATCTGGCATCATATTCGGTTTTAGCACGTCGAATAGCCAAGGAAACTGATGCGACATCGTTTTCCTTGCGACCACAGCTCACGAAAAACTCAATCATAGAAGTTGATATTCGTGTTCGATATGATGGCATATAACTTGAGTACACATTGTCGTAGGCCAATGAAACCGCGTGCAATAGCTCCGTCTCGTCGAACTACACGAGTGCAATGCGCGAAGTTTGCGTGTGAACAATTTGTCTTCGAGAAAAAGTCGATTATACATATGCGTTTTTACGACATCGTGGGAATCACTTTTTTTTGGCTGCACCTAGACAAAATCTGGCATCATATTCGGTTTCAGCACGTCGAATAACCAAGGAAACTGATGCGACATCGTTTTCTTTGCGACCACAGCTCACGAAAAACTCAATCATAGAAGTTGATATTCGTGTTCGATATGATGGCATATAACTTGAGTACACATTGTCGTAGGCCGATGAAACCGCGTGCAATAGCTTCGTCTCGTCGAACCACACGAGTGCAATGCGCGAAGTTTGCGTGTGAACAATTTGTCTTCGAGAAAACGTCGATTATACATATGCGTTTTTACGACATCGTGGGAATCACTTTTTTTTGGCTGCACCTAGACAAAATCTGGCATCATATTCGGTTTCAGCACGTCGAATAACCAAGGAAACTGATGCGACATCGTTTTCTTTGCGACCACAGCTCACGAAAAACTCAATCATAGAAGTTGATATTCGTGTTCGATATGATGGCATATAACTTGAGTACACATTGTCGTAGGCCGATGAAACCGCGTGCAATAGCTTCGTCTCGTCGAACTACACGAGTGCAATGCGCGAAGTTTGCGTGTGAACAATTTGTCTTCGAGAAAAAGTCGATTATACATATGCGTTTTTACGACATCGTGGGAATCACTTTTTTTTGGCTGCACCTAGACAAAATCTGGCATCATATTCGGTTTCAGCACGTCGAATAACCAAGGAAACTGATGCGACATCGTTTTCTTTGCGACCACAGCTCACGAAAAACTCAATCATAGAAGTTGATATTCGTGTTCGATATGATGGCATATAACTTGAGTACACATTGTCGTAGGCCGATGAAACCGCGTGCAATAGCTTCGTCTCGTCGAACTACACGAGTGCAATGCGCGAAGTTTGCGTGTGAACAATTTGTCTTCGAGAAAAAGTCGATTATACATATGCGTTTTTACGACATCGTGGGAATCACTTTCTTTTGGCTGCACCTAGACAAAATCTGGCATCATATTCGGTTTCAGCACGTCGAATAACCAAGGAAACTGAGGCGACATCATTTTCCTTGCGACCACAGCTCACGAAAAACTCAATCATAGAAGTTGATATTCGTGTTCGATATGATGGCATATAACTTGAGTACACATTGTCGTAGGCCAATGAAACCGCGTGCAATAGCTCCGTCTCGTCGAACTACACGAGTGCAATGCGCGAAGTTTGCGTGTGAACAATTTGTCTTCGAGAAAAAGTCGATTATACATATGCGTTTTTACGACATCGTGGGAATCACTTTTTTTTGGCTGCACCTAGACAAAATCTGGCATCATATTCGGTTTCAGCACGTCGAATAACCAAGGAAACTGATGCGACATCGTTTCCTTTGCGACCACAGCTCACGAAAAACTCAATCATAGAAGTTGATATTCGTGTTCGATATGATGGCATATAACTTGAGTACACATTGTCGTAGGCCGATGAAACCGCGTGCAATAGCTCCGTCTCGTCGAACTACACGAGTGCAATGCGCGAAGTTTGCGTGTGAACAATTTGTCTTCGAGAAAAAGTCGATTATACATATGCGTTTTTACGACATCGTGGGAATCACTTTTTTTTGGCTGCACCTAGACAAAATCTGGCATCATATTCGGTTTCAGCACGTCGAATAACCAAGGAAACTGATGCGACATCGTTTCCTTTGCGACCACAGCTCACGAAAAACTCAATCATAGAAGTTGATATTCGTGTTCGATATGATGGCATATAACTTGAGTACACATTGTCGTAGGCCGATGAAACCGCGTGCAATAGCTTCGTCTCGTCGAACTACACGAGTGCAATGCGCGAAGTTTGCGTGTGAACAATTTGTCTTCGAGAAAACGTCGATTATACATATGCGTTTTTACGACATCGTGGGAATCACTTTTTTTGGCTGCACCTAGACAAAATCTGGCATCATATTCGGTTTCAGCACGTCGAATTACCAAGGAAACTGATGCGACATCGTTTTCTTTGCGACCACAGCTCACGAAAAACTCAATCATAGAAGTTGATATTCGTGTTCGATATGATGGCATATAACTTGAGTACACATTGTCGTAGGCCGATGAAACCACGTGCAATAGCTTCGTCTCGTCGAACTACACGAGTGCAATGCGCGAAGTTTGCGTGTGAACAATTTGTCTTCGAGAAAAAGTCGATTATACATATGCGTTTTTACGACATCGTGGGAATCACTTTTTTTTGGCTGCACCTAGACAAAATCTGGCATCATATTCGGTTTCAGCACGTCGAATAACCAAGGAAACTGATGCGACATCGTTTTCTTTGCGACCACAGCTCACGAAAAACTCAATCATAGAAGTTGATATTCGTGTTCGATATGATGGCATATAACTTGAGTACACATTGTCGTAGGCCGATGAAACCGCGTGCAATAGCTTCGTCTCGTCGAACTACACGAGTGCAATGCGCGAAGTTTGCGTGTGAACAATTTGTCTTCGAGAAAAAGTCGATTATACATATGCGTTTTTACGACATCGTGGGAATCACTTTCTTTTGGCTGCACCTAGACAAAATCTGGCATCATATTCGGTTTCAGCACGTCGAATAACCAAGGAAACTGAGGCGACATCATTTTCCTTGCGACCACAGCTCACGAAAAACTCAATCATAGAAGTTGATATTCGTGTTCGATATGATGGCATATAACTTGAGTACACATTGTCGTAGGCCAATGAAACCGCGTGCAATAGCTCCGTCTCGTCGAACTACACGAGTGCAATGCGCGAAGTTTGCGTGTGAACAATTTGTCTTCGAGAAAAAGTCGATTATACATATGCGTTTTTACGACATCGTGGGAATCACTTTTTTTTGGCTGCACCTAGACAAAATCTGGCATCATATTCGGTTTCAGCACGTCGAATAACCAAGGAAACTGATGCGACATCGTTTCCTTTGCGACCACAGCTCACGAAAAACTCAATCATAGAAGTTGATATTCGTGTTCGATATGATGGCATATAACTTGAGTACACATTGTCGTAGGCCGATGAAACCGCGTGCAATAGCTCCGTCTCGTCGAACTACACGAGTGCAATGCGCGAAGTTTGCGTGTGAACAATTTGTCTTCGAGAAAAAGTCGATTATACATATGCGTTTTTACGACATCGTGGGAATCACTTTTTTTTGGCTGCACCTAGACAAAATCTGGCATCATATTCGGTTTCAGCACGTCGAATAACCAAGGAAACTGATGCGACATCGTTTCCTTTGCGACCACAGCTCACGAAAAACTCAATCATAGAAGTTGATATTCGTGTTCGATATGATGGCATATAACTTGAGTACACATTGTCGTAGGCCGATGAAACCGCGTGCAATAGCTTCGTCTCGTCGAACTACACGAGTGCAATGCGCGAAGTTTGCGTGTGAACAATTTGTCTTCGAGAAAACGTCGATTATACATATGCGTTTTTACGACATCGTGGGAATCACTTTTTTTGGCTGCACCTAGACAAAATCTGGCATCATATTCGGTTTCAGCACGTCGAATTACCAAGGAAACTGATGCGACATCGTTTTCTTTGCGACCACAGCTCACGAAAAACTCAATCATAGAAGTTGATATTCGTGTTCGATATGATGGCATATAACTTGAGTACACATTGTCGTAGGCCGATGAAACCACGTGCAATAGCTTCGTCTCGTCGAACTACACGAGTGCAATGCGCGAAGTTTGCGTGTGAACAATTTGTCTTCGAGAAAAAGTCGATTATACATATGCGTTTTTACGACATCGTGGGAATCACTTTTTTTTGGCTGCACCTAGACAAAATCTGGCATCATATTCGGTTTCAGCACGTCGAATAACCAAGGAAACTGATGCGACATCGTTTTCTTTGCGACCACAGCTCACGAAAAACTCAATCATAGAAGTTGATATTCGTGTTCGATATGATGGCATATAACTTGAGTACACATTGTCATAGGCCGATGAAACCACGTGCAATAGCTTCGTCTCGTCGAACTACACGAGTGCAATGCGCGAAGTTTGCGTGTGAACAATTTGTCTTCGAGAAAAAGTCGATTATACATATGCGTTTTTACGACATCGTGGGAACCACTTTTTTTTGGCTGCACCTAGACAAAATCTGGCATCATATTCGGTTTCAGCACGTCGAATAACCAAGGAAACTGATGCGACATCGTTTTCTTTGCGACCACAGCTCACGAAAAACTCAATCATAGAAGTCGATATTCGTGTTCGATATGATGGCATATAACTTGAGTACACATTGTCGTAGGACGATGAAACCGCGTGCAATAGCTTCGTCTCGTCGAACTACACCAGTGCAATGCGCGAAGTTTATGTGTGAACAATTTGTCTTCGAGAAAAAGTCGATTATAGATATGCGTTTTTACGACATCGTGGGAATCACTTTTTTTTGGCTGCACCTAGACAAAATCTGGCATCATATTCGGTTTTAGCACGTCGAATAGCCAAGGAAACTGATGCGACATCGTTTTCCTTGCGACCACAGCTCACGAAAAACTCAATCATAGAAGTTGATATTCGTGTTCGATATGATGGCATATAACTTGAGTACACATTGTCGTAGGCCAATGAAACCGCGTGCAATAGCTCCGTCTCGTCGAACTACACGAGTGCAATGCGCGAAGTTTGCGTGTGAACAATTTGTCTTCGAGAAAAAGTCGATTATACATATGCGTTTTTACGACATCGTGGGAATCACTTTTTTTTGGCTGCACCTAGACAAAATCTGGCATCATATTCGGTTTCAGCACGTCGAATAACCAAGGAAACTGATGCGACATCGTTTTCTTTGCGACCACAGCTCACGAAAAACTCAATCATAGAAGTTGATATTCGTGTTCGATATGATGGCATATAACTTGAGTACACATTGTCGTAGGCCGATGAAACCGCGTGCAATAGCTTCGTCTCGTCGAACCACACGAGTGCAATGCGCGAAGTTTGCGTGTGAACAATTTGTCTTCGAGAAAACGTCGATTATACATATGCGTTTTTACGACATCGTGGGAATCACTTTTTTTTGGCTGCACCTAGACAAAATCTGGCATCATATTCGGTTTCAGCACGTCGAATAACCAAGGAAACTGATGCGACATCGTTTTCTTTGCGACCACAGCTCACGAAAAACTCAATCATAGAAGTTGATATTCGTGTTCGATATGATGGCATATAACTTGAGTACACATTGTCGTAGGCCGATGAAACCGCGTGCAATAGCTTCGTCTCGTCGAACTACACGAGTGCAATGCGCGAAGTTTGCGTGTGAACAATTTGTCTTCGAGAAAAAGTCGATTATACATATGCGTTTTTACGACATCGTGGGAATCACTTTTTTTTGGCTGCACCTAGACAAAATCTGGCATCATATTCGGTTTCAGCACGTCGAATAACCAAGGAAACTGATGCGACATCGTTTTCTTTGCGACCACAGCTCACGAAAAACTCAATCATAGAAGTTGATATTCGTGTTCGATATGATGGCATATAACTTGAGTACACATTGTCGTAGGCCGATGAAACCGCGTGCAATAGCTTCGTCTCGTCGAACTACACGAGTGCAATGCGCGAAGTTTGCGTGTGAACAATTTGTCTTCGAGAAAAAGTCGATTATACATATGCGTTTTTACGACATCGTGGGAATCACTTTCTTTTGGCTGCACCTAGACAAAATCTGGCATCATATTCGGTTTCAGCACGTCGAATAACCAAGGAAACTGAGGCGACATCATTTTCCTTGCGACCACAGCTCACGAAAAACTCAATCATAGAAGTTGATATTCGTGTTCGATATGATGGCATATAACTTGAGTACACATTGTCGTAGGCCAATGAAACCGCGTGCAATAGCTCCGTCTCGTCGAACTACACGAGTGCAATGCGCGAAGTTTGCGTGTGAACAATTTGTCTTCGAGAAAAAGTCGATTATACATATGCGTTTTTACGACATCGTGGGAATCACTTTTTTTTGGCTGCACCTAGACAAAATCTGGCATCATATTCGGTTTCAGCACGTCGAATAACCAAGGAAACTGATGCGACATCGTTTTCTTTGCGACCACAGCTCACGAAAAACTCAATCATAGAAGTTGATATTCGTGTTCGATATGATGGCATATAACTTGAGTACACATTGTCATAGGCCGATGAAACCACGTGCAATAGCTTCGTCTCGTCGAACTACACGAGTGCAATGCGCGAAGTTTGCGTGTGAACAATTTGTCTTCGAGAAAAAGTCGATTATACATATGCGTTTTTACGACATCGTGGGAACCACTTTTTTTTGGCTGCACCTAGACAAAATCTGGCATCATATTCGGTTTCAGCACGTCGAATAACCAAGGAAACTGATGCGACATCGTTTTCTTTGCGACCACAGCTCACGAAAAACTCAATCATAGAAGTTGATATTCGTGTTCGATATGATGGCATATAACTTGAGTACACATTGTCGTAGGGCGATGAAACCGCGTGCAATAGCTTCGTCTCGTCGAACTACACGAGTGCAATGCGCGAAGTTTGCGTGTGAACAATTTGTCTTCGAGAAAAAGTCGATTAGACATATGCGTTTTTACGACATCGTGGGAATCACTTTCTTTTGGCTGCACCTAGACAAAATCTGGCATCATATTCGGTTTCAGCACGTCGAATAACCAAGGAAACTGAGGCGACATCGTTTTCTTTGCGACCACAGCTCACGAAAAACTCAATCATAGAAGTTGATATTCGTGTTCGATATGATGGCATATAACTTGAGTACACATTGTCGTAGGCCGATGAAACCGCGTGCAATAGCTTCGTCCCGTCGAACTACACGAGTGCAATGCGCGAAGTTTGCGTGTGAACAATTTGTCTTCGAGAAAAAGTCGATTATACATATGCGTTTTTACGACATCGTGGGAATCACTTTTTTTTGGCTGCACCTAGACAAAATCTGGCATCATATTCGGTTTCAGCACGTCGAATAACCAAGGAAACTGATGCGACATCGTTTTCTTTGCGACCACAGCTCACGAAAAACTCAATCATAGAAGTTGATATTCGTGTTCGATATGATGGCATATAACTTGAGTACACATTGTCGTAGGCCGATGAAACCGCGTGCAATAGCTTCGTCCCGTCGAACTACACGAGTGCAATGCGCGAAGTTTGCGTGTGAACAATTTGTCTTCGAGAAAAAGTCGATTATACATATGCGTTTTTACGACATCGTGAGAATCACTTTTTTTTGGCTGCACCTAGACAAAATCTGGCATCATATTCGGTTTTAGCACGTCGAATAACCAAGGAAACTGATGCGACATCGTGTTCTTTGCGACCACAGCTCACGAAAAACTCAATCATAGAAGTTGATATTCGTGTTCGATATGATGGCATATAACTTGAGTACACATTGTCGTAGGCCGATGAAACCGCGTGCAATAGCTTCGACTCGTCGAACTACACGAGTGCAATGCGCGAAGTTTGCGTGTGAACAATTTGTCTTCGAGAAAAAGTCGATTAGACATATGCGTTTTTACGACATCGTGGGAATCACTTTCTTTTGGGTGCACCTAGACAAAATCTGGCATCATATTCGGTTTCAGCACGTCGAATAGCCAAGGAAACTGATGCGACATCGTTTTCTTTGCGACCACAGCTCACGAAAAACTCAATCATAGAAGTCGATATTCGTGTTCGATATGATGGCATATAACTTGAGTACACATTGTCGTAGGGCGATGAAACCGCGTGCAATAGCTTCGTCTCGTCGAACTACACCAGTGCAATGCGCGAAGTTTATGTGTGAACAATTTGTCTTCGAGAAAAAGTCGATTATACATATGCGTTTTTACGACATCGTGGGAATCACTTTTTTTTGGCTGCACCTAGACAAAATCTGGCATCATATTCGGTTTTAGCACGTCGAATAGCCAAGGAAACTGATGCGACATCGTTTTCCTTGCGACCACAGCTCACGAAAAACTCAATCATAGAAGTTGATATTCGTGTTCGATATGATGGCATATAACTTGAGTACACATTGTCGTAGGCCAATGAAACCGCGTGCAATAGCTCCGTCTCGTCGAACTACACGAGTGCAATGCGCGAAGTTTGCGTGTGAACAATTTGTCTTCGAGAAAAAGTCGATTATACATATGCGTTTTTACGACATCGTGGGAATCACTTTTTTTTGGCTGCACCTAGACAAAATCTGGCATCATATTCGGTTTCAGCACGTCGAATAACCAAGGAAACTGATGCGACATCGTTTTCTTTGCGACCACAGCTCACGAAAAACTCAATCATAGAAGTTGATATTCGTGTTCGATATGATGGCATATAACTTGAGTACACATTGTCGTAGGCCGATGAAACCGCGTGCAATAGCTTCGTCTCGTCGAACCACACGAGTGCAATGCGCGAAGTTTGCGTGTGAACAATTTGTCTTCGAGAAAACGTCGATTATACATATGCGTTTTTACGACATCGTGGGAATCACTTTTTTTTGGCTGCACCTAGACAAAATCTGGCATCATATTCGGTTTCAGCACGTCGAATAACCAAGGAAACTGATGCGACATCGTTTTCTTTGCGACCACAGCTCACGAAAAACTCAATCATAGAAGTTGATATTCGTGTTCGATATGATGGCATATAACTTGAGTACACATTGTCGTAGGCCGATGAAACCGCGTGCAATAGCTTCGTCTCGTCGAACTACACGAGTGCAATGCGCGAAGTTTGCGTGTGAACAATTTGTCTTCGAGAAAAAGTCGATTATACATATGCGTTTTTACGACATCGTGGGAATCACTTTTTTTTGGCTGCACCTAGACAAAATCTGGCATCATATTCGGTTTCAGCACGTCGAATAACCAAGGAAACTGATGCGACATCGTTTTCTTTGCGACCACAGCTCACGAAAAACTCAATCATAGAAGTTGATATTCGTGTTCGATATGATGGCATATAACTTGAGTACACATTGTCGTAGGCCGATGAACCCGCGTGCAATAGCTTCGTCTCGTCGAACTACACGAGTGCAATGCGCGAAGTTTGCGTGTGAACAATTTGTCTTCGAGAAAAAGTCGATTATACATATGCGTTTTTACGACATCGTGGGAATCACTTTCTTTTGGCTGCACCTAGACAAAATCTGGCATCATATTCGGTTTCAGCACGTCGAATAACCAAGGAAACTGAGGCGACATCGTTTTCCTTGCGACCACAGCTCACGAAAAACTCAATCATAGAAGTTGATATTCGTGTTCGATATGATGGCATATAACTTGAGTACACATTGTCGTAGGCCAATGAAACCGCGTGCAATAGCTCCGTCTCGTCGAACTACACGAGTGCAATGCGCGAAGTTTGCGTGTGAACAATTTGTCTTCGAGAAAAAGTCGATTATACATATGCGTTTTTACGACATCGTGGGAATCACTTTTTTTTGGCTGCACCTAGACAAAATCTGGCATCATATTCGGTTTCAGCACGTCGAATAACCAAGGAAACTGATGCGACATCGTTTTCTTTGCGACCACAGCTCACGAAAAACTCAATCATAGAAGTTGATATTCGTGTTCGATATGATGGCATATAACTTGAGTACACATTGTCGTAGGCCGATGAAACCGCGTGCAATAGCTTCGTCTCGTCGAACTACACGAGTGCAATGCGCGAAGTTTGCGTGTGAACAATTTGTCTTCGAGAAAAAGTCGATTATACATATGCGTTTTTACGACATCGTGGGAATCACTTTCTTTTGGCTGCACCTAGACAAAATCTGGCATCATATTCGGTTTCAGCACGTCGAATAACCAAGGAAACTGAGGCGACATCGTTTCCTTTGCGACCACAGCTCACGAAAAACTCAATCATAGAAGTTGATATTCGTGTTCGATATGATGGCATATAACTTGAGTACACATTGTCGTAGGCCGATGAAACCGCGTGCAATAGCTTCGTCCCGTCGAACTACAGGAGTGCAATGCGCGAAGTTTGCGTGTGAACAATTTGTCTTCGAAAAAAAGTCGATTATACATATGCGTTTTTACGACATCGTGGGAATCACTTTTTTTTGGCTGCACCTAGACAAAATCTGGCATCATATTCGGTTTCAGCACGTCGAATAACCAAGGAAACTGATGCGACATCGTTTCCTTTGCGACCAAAGCTCACGAAAAACTCAATCATAGAAGTTGATATTCGTGTTCGATATGATGGCATATAACTTGAGTACACATTGTCGTAGGCCGATGAAACCGCGTGCAATAGCTTCGTCCCGTCGAACTACACGAGTGCAATGCGCGAAGTTTGCGCGTGAACAATTTGTCTTCGAGAAAAAGTCGATTATACATATGCGTTTTTACGACATCGTGGGAATCACTTTTTTTTGGCTGCACCTAGACAAAATCTGGCATCATATTCGGTTTTAGCACGTCGAATAACCAAGGAAACTGATGCGACATCGTTTTCCTTGCGACCACAGCTCACGAAAAACTCAATCATAGAAGTTGATATTCGTGTTCGATATGATGGCATATAACTTGAGTACACATTGTCGTAGGCCAATGAAACCGCGTGCAATAGCTCCGTCTCGTCGAACTACACGAGTGCAATGCGCGAAGTTTGCGTGTGAACAATTTGTCTTCGAGAAAAAGTCGATTATACATATGCGTTTTTACGACATCGTGGGAATCACTTTTTTTTGGCTGCACCTAGACAAAATCTGGCATCATATTCGGTTTCAGCACGTCGAATAACCAAGGAAACTGATGCGACATCGTTTTCTTTGCGACCACAGCTCACGAAAAACTCAATCATAGAAGTTGATATTCGTGTTCGATATGATGGCATATAACTTGAGTACACATTGTCGTAGGCCGATGAAACCGCGTGCAATAGCTTCGTCTCGTCGAACTACACGAGTGCAATGCGCGAAGTTTGCGTGTGAACAATTTGTCTTCGAGAAAAAGTCGATTATACATATGCGTTTTTACGACATCGTGGGAATCACTTTCTTTTGGCTGCACCTAGACCAAATCTGGCATCATATTCGGTTTCAGCACGTCGAATAACCAAGGAAACTGAGGCGACATCGTTTCCTTTGCGACCACAGCTCACGAAAAACTCAATCATAGAAGTTGATATTCGTGTTCGATATGATGGCATATAACTTGAGTACACATTGTCGTAGGCCGATGAAACCGCGTGCAATAGCTTCGTCCCGTCGAACTACAGGAGTGCAATGCGCGAAGTTTGCGTGTGAACAATTTGTCTTCGAAAAAAAGTCGATTATACATATGCGTTTTTACGACATCGTGGGAATCACTTTTTTTTGGCTGCACCTAGACAAAATCTGGCATCATATTCGGTTTCAGCACGTCGAATAACCAAGGAAACTGATGCGACATCGTTTCCTTTGCGACCAAAGCTCACGAAAAACTCAATCATAGAAGTTGATATTCGTGTTCGATATGATGGCATATAACTTGAGTACACATTGTCGTAGGCCGATGAAACCGCGTGCAATAGCTTCGTCTCGTCGAACTACACGAGTGCATTGCGCGAAGTTTGCGTGTGAACAATTTGTCTTCGAGAAAAAGTCGATTATACATATGCGTTTTTACGACATCGTGGGAATCACTTTTTTTTGGCTGCACCCAGACAAAATCTGGCGTCATATTCGGTTTCAGCACGTCGAATAACCGAGGAAACTGATGCGACATCGTTTCCTTTGCGACCACAGCTCACGAAAAACTCAATCATAGAAGTTGATATTCGTGTTCGATATGATGGCATATAACTTGAGTACACATTGTCGTAGGGCGATGAAACCGCGTGCAATAGCTTCGTCTCGTCGAACTACACGAGTGCAATGCGCGAAGTTTGCGTGTGAACAATTTGTCTTCGAGAAAAAGTCGATTAGACATATGCGTTTTTACGACATCGTGGGAATCACTTTCTTTTGGCTGCACCTAGACAAAATCTGGCATCATATTCGGTTTCAGCACGTCGAATAACCAAGGAAACTGAGGCGACATCGTTTTCTTTGCGACCACAGCTCACGAAAAACTCAATCATAGAAGTTGATATTCGTGTTCGATATGATGGCATATAACTTGAGTACACATTGTCGTAGGCCGATGAAACCGCGTGCAATAGCTTCGTCCCGTCGAACTACACGAGTGCAATGCGCGAAGTTTGCGCGTGAACAATTTGTCTTCGAGAAAAAGTCGATTATACATATGCGTTTTTACGACATCGTGGGAATCACTTTTTTTTGGCTGCACCTAGACAAAATCTGGCATCATATTCGGTTTTAGCACGTCGAATAACCAAGGAAACTGATGCGACATCGATTTCTTTGCGACCACAGCTCACGAAAAACTCAATCATAGAAGTTGATATTCGTGTTCGATATGATGGCATATAACTTGAGTACACATTGTCGTAGGCCGATGAAACCGCGTGCAATAGCTTCGTCTCGTCGAACCACACGAGTGCAATGCGCGAAGTTTGCGTGTGAACAATTTGTCTTCGAGAAAACGTCGATTATACATATGCGTTTTTACGACATCGTGGGAATCACTTTTTTTTGGCTGCACCTAGACAAAATCTGGCATCATATTCGGTTTCAGCACGTCGAATAACCAAGGAAACTGATGCGACATCGTTTTCTTTGCGACCACAGCTCACGAAAAACTCAATCATAGAAGTTGATATTCGTGTTCGATATGATGGCATATAACTTGAGTACACATTGTCGTAGGCCGATGAAACCGCGTGCAATAGCTTCGTCTCGTCGAACTACACGAGTGCAATGCGCGAAGTTTGCGTGTGAACAATTTGTCTTCGAGAAAACGTCGATTATACATATGCGTTTTTACGACATCGTGGCAATCACTTTTTTTTGGCTGCACCTAGACAAAATCTGGCATCATATTCGGTTTCAGCACGTCGAATTACCAAGGAAACTGATGCGACATCGTTTTCTTTGCGACCACAGCTCACGAAAAACTCAATCATAGAAGTTGATATTCGTGTTCGATATGATGGCATATAACTTGAGTACACATTGTCGTAGGCCGATGAAACCGCGTGCAATAGCTTCGTCTCGTCGAACTACACGAGTGCAATGCGCGAAGTTTGCGTGTGAACAATTTGTCTTCGAGAAAACGTCGATTATACATATGCGTTTTTACGAAATCGTGGGAATCACTTTTTTTGGCTGCACCTAGACAAAATCTGGCATCATATTCGGTTTCAGCACGTCGAATAACCAAGGAAACTGATGCGACATCGTTTTCTTTGCGACCACAGCTCACGAAAAACTCAATCATAGAAGTTGATATTCGTGTTCGATATGATGGCATATAACTTGAGTACACATTGTCGTAGGCCGATGAAACCGCGTGCAATAGCTTCGTCTCGTCGAACTACACGAGTGCAATGCGCGAAGTTTGCGTGTGAACAATTTGTCTTCGAGAAAACGTCGATTATACATATGCGTTTTGACGACATCGTGGGAATCACTTTTTTTTGGCTGCACCTAGACAAAATCTGGCATCATATTCGGTTTCAGCACGTCGAATAACCAAGGAAACTGATGCGACATCGTTTTCTTTGCGACCACAGCTCACGAAAAACTCAATCATAGAAGTTGATATTCGTGTTCGTGATGGCATATAACTTGAGTACACATTGTCGTAGGCCGATGAAACCGCGTGCAATAGCTTCGTCTCGTCGAACTACACGAGTGCAATGCGCGAAGTTTGCGTGTGAACAATTTGTCTTCGAGAAAAAGTCGATTATACATATGCGTTTTTACGACATCGTGGGAATCACTTTTTTTTGGCTGCACCTAGACAAAATCTGGCATCATATTCGGTTTCAGCACGTCGAATATCCAAGGAAACTGATGCGACATCGTTTCCTTTGCGACCACAGCTCACGAAAAACTCAATCATATAAGTTGATATTCGTGTTCGATATGATGGCATATAACTTGAGTACACATTGTCGTAGGCCGATGAAACCGCGTGCAATAGCTTCGTCTCGTCGAACTACACGAGTGCAATGCGCGAAGTTTGCGTGTGGACAATTTGTCTT
This sequence comes from Diachasmimorpha longicaudata, assembly GCF_034640455.1. Taxonomy (NCBI): domain Eukaryota; kingdom Metazoa; phylum Arthropoda; class Insecta; order Hymenoptera; family Braconidae; genus Diachasmimorpha; species Diachasmimorpha longicaudata. The sequence goes on along the minus strand of NC_087239.1, from coordinate 1,425,578 downwards.
CGAGAAAAAGTCGATTATACATATGCGTTTTTACGACATCGTGGGAATCACTTTCTTTTGGCTGCACCTAGACAAAATCTGGCATCATATTCGGTTTCAGCACGTCGAATAACCAAGGAAACTGATGCGACATCGTTTTCTTTGCGACCACAGCTCACGAAAAACTCAATCATAGAAGTTGATATTCGTGTTCGATATGATGGCATATAACTTGAGTACACATTGTCGTAGGCCGATGAAACCACGTGCAATAGCTTCGTCTCGTCGAACTACACGAGTGCAATGCGCGAAGTTCGCTTGTGAACAATTTGTCTTCGAGAAAAAGTCGATTATACATATGCGTTTTTACGACATCGTGGGAATCACTTTTTTTTGGCTGCACCTAGACAAAATCTGGCATCATATTCGGTTTCAGCACGTCGAATAACCAAGGAAACTGATGCGACATCGTTTTCTTTGCGACCACAGCTCACGAAAAACTCAATCATAGAAGTTGATATTCGTGTTCGATATGATGGCATATAACTTGAGTACACATTGTCGTAGGCCGATGAAACCGCGTGCAATAGCTTCGTCTCATCGAACTACACGAGTGCAATGCGCGAAGTTTGCGTGTGAACAATTTGTCTTCGAGAAAACGTCGATTATACATATGCGTTTTTACGACATCGTGGGAATCACTTTTTTTGGCTGCACCTAGACAAAATCTGGCATCATATTCGGTTTCAGCACGTCGAATAACCAAGGAAACTGATGCGACATCGTTTTCTTTGCGACCACAGCTCACGAAAAACTCAATCATAGAAGTTGATATTCGTGTTCGATATGATGGCATATAACTTGAGTACACATTGTCGTAGGCCGATGAAACCACGTGCAATAGCTTCGTCTCGTCGAACTACACGAGTGCAATGCGCGAAGTTTGCGTGTGAACAATTTGTCTTCGAGAAAAAGTCGATTATACATATGCGTTTTTACGACATCGTGGGAATCACTTTTTTTTGGCTGCACCTAGACAAAATCTGGCATCATATTCGGATTCAGCACGTCGAATAACCAAGGAAACTGATGCGACATCGTTTTCTTTGCGACCACAGCTCACGAAAAACTCAATCATAGAAGTCGATATTCGTGTTCGATATGATGGCATATAACTTGAGTACACATTGTCGTAGGGCGATGAAACCGCGTGCAATAGCTTCGTCTCGTCGAACTACACGAGTGCAATGCGCGAAGTTTGCGTGTGAACAATTTGTCTTCGAGAAAACGTCGATTATACATATGCGTTTTGACGACATCGTGGGAATCACTTTTTTTTGGCTGCACCTAGACAAAATCTGGCATCATATTCGGTTTCAGCACGTCGAATAACCAAGGAAACTGATGCGACATCGTTTTCTTTGCGACCACAGCTCACGAAAAACTCAATCATAGAAGTTGATATTCGTGTTCGTGATGGCATATAACTTGAGTACACATTGTCGTAGGCCGATGAAACCGCGTGCAATAGCTTCGTCTCGTCGAACTACACGAGTGCAATGCGCGAAGTTTGCGTGTGAACAATTTGTCTTCGAGAAAAAGTCGATTATACATATGCGTTTTTACGACATCGTGGGAATCACTTTTTTTTGGCTGCACCTAGACAAAATCTGGCATCATATTCGGTTTCAGCACGTCGAATATCCAAGGAAACTGATGCGACATCGTTTCCTTTGCGACCACAGCTCACGAAAAACTCAATCATATAAGTTGATATTCGTGTTCGATATGATGGCATATAACTTGAGTACACATTGTCGTAGGCCGATGAAACCGCGTGCAATAGCTTCGTCTCGTCGAACTACACGAGTGCAATGCGCGAAGTTTGCGTGTGGACAATTTGTCTTCGAGAAAAAGTCGATTATACATATGCGTTTTTACGACATCGTGGGAATCACTTTCTTTTGGCTGCACCTTGCCAAAATCTGGCATCATATTCGGTTTCAGCACGTCGAATAACCAAGGAAACTGATGCGACATCGTTTTCTTTGCGACCACAGCTCACGAAAAACTCAATCATAGAAGTTGATATTCGTGTTCGATATGATGGCATATAACTTGAGTACACATTGTCGTAGGCCGATGAAACCACGTGCAATAGCTTCGTCTCGTCGAACTACACGAGTGCAATGCGCGAAGTTCGCTTGTGAACAATTTGTCTTCGAGAAAAAGTCGATTATACATATGCGTTTTTACGACATCGTGGGAATCACTTTTTTTTGGCTGCACCTAGACAAAATCTGGCATCATATTCGGTTTCAGCACGTCGAATAACCAAGGAAACTGATGCGACATCGTTTTCTTTGCGACCACAGCTCACGAAAAACTCAATCATAGAAGTTGATATTCGTGTTCGATATGATGGCATATAACTTGAGTACACATTGTCGTAGGCCGATGAAACCGCGTGCAATAGCTTCGTCTCGTCGAACTACACGAGTGCAATGCGCGAAGTTTGCGTGTGAACAATTTGTCTTCGAGAAAAAGTCGATTATACATATGCGTTTTTACGACATCGTGGGAATCACTTTTTTTTGGCTGCACCTAGACAAAATCTGGCATCATATTCGGTTTCAGCACGGCGAATAACCAAGGAAACTGATGCGACATCGTTTCCTTTGCGACCACAGCTCACGAAAAACTCAATCATAGAAGTTGATATTCGTGTTCGATATGATGGCATATAACTTGAGTACACATTGTCGTAGGCCGATGAAACCGCGTGCAATAGCTTCGTCTCGTCGAACTACACGAGTGCAATGCGCGAAGTTTGCGTGTGAACAATTTGTCTTCGAGAAAACGTCGATTATATATATGCGTTTTTACGACATCGTGGGAATCACTTTTTTTGGCTGCACCTAGACAAAATCTGGCATCATATTCGGTTTCAGCACGTCGAATTACCAAGGAAACTGATGCGACATCGTTTTCTTTGCGACCACAGCTCACGAAAAACTCAATCATAGAAGTTGATATTCGTGTTCGATATGATGGCATATAACTTGAGTACACATTGTCGTAGGCCGATGAAACCGCGTGCAATAGCTTCGTCTCGTCGAACTACACGAGTGCAATGCGCGAAGTTTGCGTGTGAACAATTTGTCTTCGAGAAAAAGTCGATTATACATATGCGTTTTTACGACATCGTGGGAATCACTTTTTTTTGGCTGCACCTAGACAAAATCTGTCATCATATTCGGTTTCAGCACGTCGAATAACCAAGGAAACTGATGCGACATCGTTTTCTTTGTGACCACAGCTCACGAAAAACTCAATCATAGAAGTTGATATTCGCGTTCGATATGATGGCATATAACTTGAGTACACATTGTCATAGGCCGATGAAACCGCGTGCAATAGCTTCGTCTCGTCGAACTACACGAGTGCAATGCGCGAAGTTTGCGTGTGAACAATTTGTCTTCGAGAAAAAGTCGATTATACATATGCGTTTTTACGACATGGTGGGAACCACTTTTTTTTGGCTGCACCTAGACAAAATCTGGCATCATATTCGGTTTCAGCACGTCGAATAACCAAGGAAACTGATGCGACATCGTTTTCTTTGCGACCACAGCTCACGAAAAACTCAATCATAGAAGTTGATATTCGTGTTCGATATGATGGCATCTAACTTGAGTACACATTGTCGTAGGGCGATGAAACCGCGTGCAATAGCTTCGTCTCGTCGAACTACACGAGTGCAATGCGCGAAATTTGCGTGTGAACAATTTGTCTTCGAGAAAACGTCGATTATACATATGCGTTTTTACGACATCGTGGGAATCACTTTTTTTTGGCTGCACCTAGACAAAATCTGGCATCATATTCGGATTCAGCACGTCGAATAACCAAGGAAACTGATGCGACATCGTTTTCTTTGCGACCACAGCTCACGAAAAACTCAATCATAGAAGTCGATATTCGTGTTCGATATGATAGCATATAACTTGAGTACACATTGTCGTAGGGCGATGAAACCGCGTGCAATAGCTTCGTCTCGTCGAACTACACGAGTGCAATGCGCGAAGTTTGCGTGTGAACAATTTGTCTTCGAGAAAACGTCGATTATACATATGCGTTTTTACGACATCGTGGGAATCACTTTTTTTTGGCTGCACCTAGACAAAATCTGCCATCATATTCGGTTTTAGCACGTCGAATAACCAAGGAAACTGATGCGACATCGTTTTCTTTGCGACCACAGCTCACGAAAAACTCAATCATAGAAGTTGATATTCGTGTTCGATATGATGGCATATAACTTGAGTACACATTGTCGTAGGCCGGTGAAACCGCGTGCAATAGCTTCGTCTCGTCGAACTACACGAGTGCAATGCGCGAAGTTTGCGTGTGAACAATTTGTCTTCGAGAAAACGTTGATTATACATATGCGTTTTTACGACATCGTGGCAATCACTTTTTTTTGGCTGCACCTAGACAAAATCTGGCATCATATTCGGTTTCAGCACGTCTAATTACCAAGGAAACTGATGCGACATCGTTTTCTTTGCGACCACAGCTCACGAAAAACTCAATCATAGAAGTTGATATTCGTGTTCGATATGATGGCATATAACTTGAGTACACATTGTCGTAGGCCGATGAAACCGCGTGCAATAGCTTCGTCTCGTCGAACTACACGAGTGCAATGCGCGAAGTTTGCGTGTGAACAATTTGTCTTCGAGAAAACGTCGATTATACATATGCGTTTTTACGACATCGTGGGAATCACTTTTTTTTGGCTGCACCTAGACAAAATCTGGCATCATATTCGGTTTCAGCACGTCGAATAACCAAGGAAACTGATGCGACATCGTTTTCTTTGCGACCACAGCTCACGAAAAACTCAATCATAGAAGTTGATATTCGTGTTCGATATGATGGCATATAACTTGAGTACACATTGTCGTAGGCCGATGAAACCACGTGCAATAGCTTCGTCTCGTCGAACTACACGAGTGCAATGCGCGAAGTTCGCTTGTGAACAATTTGTCTTCGAGAAAAAGTCGATTATACATATGCGTTTTTACGACATCGTGGGAATCACTTTTTTTTGGCTGCACCTAGACAGAATCTGGCATCATATTCGGTTTCAGCACGTCGAATAACCGAGGAAACTGATGCGACATCGTTTTCTTTGCGACCACAGCTCACGAAAAACTCAATCATAGAAGTTGATATTCGTGTTCGATATGATGGCATATAACTTGAGTACACATTGTCGTAGGCCGATGAAACCGCGTGCAATAGCTTCGTCTCGTCGAACTACACGAGTGCAATGCGCGAAGTTTGCGTGTGAACAATTTGTCTTCGAGAAAAAGTCGATTATACATATGCGTTTTTACGACATCGTGGGAATCACTTTTTTTTGGCTGCACCTAGACAAAATCTGGCATCATATTCGGTTTCAGCACGTCGAATAACCAAGGAAACTGATGCGACATCGTTTCCTTTGCGACCACAGCTCACGAAAAACTCAATCATAGAAGTTGATATTCGTGTTCGATATGATGGCATATAACTTGAGTACACATTGTCGTAGGCCGATGAAACCGCGTGCAATAGCTTCGTCTCGTCGAACTACACGAGTGCAATGCGCGAAGTTTGCGTGTGAACAATTTGTCTTCGAGAAAAAGTCGATTATACATATGCGTTTTTACGACATCGTGGGAATCACTTTTTTTTGGCTGCACCTAGACAAAATCTGGCATCATATTCGGTTTCAGCACGTCGAGTAACCAAGGAAACTGATGCGACATCGTTTTCTTTGCGACCACAGCTCACGAAAAACTCAATCATAGAAGTTGATATTCGTGTTCGATATGATGGCATATAACTTGAGTACACATTGTCATAGGCCGATGAAACCACGTGCAATAGCTTCGTCTCGTCGAACTACACGAGTGCAATGCGCGAAGTTTGCGTGTGAACAATTTGTCTTCGAGAAAAAGTCGATTATACATATGCGTTTTTACGACATCGTGGGAACCACTTTTTTTTGGCTGCACCTAGACAAAATCTGGCATCATATTCGGTTTCAGCACGTCGAATAACCAAGGAAACTGATGCGACATCGTTTTCTTTGCGACCACAGCTCACGAAAAACTCAATCATAGAAGTTGATATTCGTGTTCGATATGATGGCATATAACTTGAGTACACATTGTCGTAGGGCGATGAAACCGCGTGCAATAGCTTCGTCTCGTCGAACTACACGAGTGCAATGCGCGAAATTTGCGTGTGAACAATTTGTCTTCGAGAAAACGTCGATTATACATATGCGTTTTTACGACATCGTGGGAATCACTTTTTTTTGGCTGCACCTAGACAAAATCTGGCATCATATTCGGTTTCAGCACGTCGAATAACCAACGAAACTGATGCGACATCGTTTTCTTTGCGACCACAGCTCACGAAAAACTCAATCATAGAAGTTGATATTCGTGTTCGATATGATGGCATATAACTTGAGTACACATTGTCGTAGGCCGATGAAACCGCGTGCAATAGCTTCGTCTTGTCGAACTACACGAGTGCAATGCGCGATGTTTGCGTGTGAACAATTTGTCTTCGAGAAAAAGTCGATTATACATATGCGTTTTTACGACATCGTGGGAATCACTTTTTTTTGGCTGCACCTAGACAAAATCTGGCATCATATTCGGTTTCAGCACGTCGAATATCCAAGGAAACTGATGCGACATCGTTTCCTTTGCGACCACAGCTCACGAAAAACTCAATCATATAAGTTGATATTCGTGTTCGATATGATGGCATATAACTTGAGTACACATTGTCGTAGGCCGATGAAACCGCGTGCAATAGCTTCGTCTCGTCGAACTACACGAGTGCAATGCGCGAAGTTTGCGTGTGGACAATTTGTCTTCGAGAAAAAGTCGATTATACATATGCGTTTTTACGACATCGTGGGAATCACTTTCTTTTGGCTGCACCTAGACAAAATCTGGCATCATATTCGGTTTCAGCACGTCGAATAACCAAGGAAACTGATGCGACATCGTTTTCTTTGCGACCACAGCTCACGAAAAACTCAATCATAGAAGTTGATATTCGTGTTCGATATGATGGCATATAACTTGAGTACACATTGTCGTAGGCCGATGAAACCACGTGCAATAGCTTCGTCTCGTCGAACTACACGAGTGCAATGCGCGAAGTTCGCTTGTGAACAATTTGTCTTCGAGAAAAAGTCGATTCTACATATGCGTTTTTACGACATCGTGGGAATCACTTTTTTTTGGCTGCACCTAGACAAAATCTGGCATCATATTCGGTTTCAGCACGTCGAATAACCAAGGAAACTGATGCGACATCGTTTTCTTTGCGACCACAGCTCACGAAAAACTCAATCATAGAAGTTGATATTCGTGTTCGATATGATGGCATATAACTTGAGTACACATTGTCGTAGGCCGATGAAACCGCGTGCAATAGCTTCGTCTCGTCGAACTACACGAGTGCAATGCGCGAAGTTTGCGTGTGAACAATTTGTCTTCGAGAAAAAGTCGATTATACATATGCGTTTTTACGACATCGTGGGAATCACTTTTTTTTGGCTGCACCTAGACAAAATCTGGCATCATATTCGGTTTCAGCACGGCGAATAACCAAGGAAACTGATGCGACATCGTTTCCTTTGCGACCACAGCTCACGAAAAACTCAATCATAGAAGTTGATATTCGTGTTCGATATGATGGCATATAACTTGAGTACACATTGTCGTAGGCCGATGAAACCGCGTGCAATAGCTTCGTCTCGTCGAACTACACGAGTGCAATGCGCGAAGTTTGCGTGTGACCAATTTGTCTTCGAGAAAACGTCGATTATATATATGCGTTTTTACGACATCGTGGGAATCACTTTTTTTGGCTGCACCTAGACAAAATCTGGCATCATATTCGGTTTCAGCACGTCGAATTACCAAGGAAACTGATGCGACATCGTTTTCTTTGTGACCACAGCTCACGAAAAACTCAATCATAGAAGTTGATATTCGCGTTCGATATGATGGCATATAACTTGAGTACACATTGTCATAGGCCGATGAAACCGCGTGCAATAGCTTCGTCTCGTCGAACTACACGAGTGCAATGCGCGAAGTTTGCGTGTGAACAATTTGTCTTCGAGAAAAAGTCGATTATACATATGCGTTTTTACGACATGGTGGGAACCACTTTTTTTTGGCTGCACCTAGACAAAATCTGGCATCATATTCGGTTTCAGCACGTCGAATAAACAAGGAAACTGATGCGACATCGTTTTCTTTGCGACCATAGCTCACGAAAAACTCAATCATAGAAGTTGATATTCGTGTTCGATATGATGGCATCTAACTTGAGTACACATTGTCGTAGGGCGATGAAACCGCGTGCAATAGCTTCGTCTCGTCGAACTACACGAGTGCAATGCGCGAAATTTGCGTGTGAACAATTTGTCTTCGAGAAAACGTCGATTATACATATGCGTTTTTACGACATCGTGGGAATCACTTTTTTTTGGCTGCACCTAGACAAAATCTGGCATCATATTCGGATTCAGCACGTCGAATAACCAAGGAAACTGATGCGACATCGTTTTCTTTGCGACCACAGCTCACGAAAAACTCAATCATAGAAGTCGATATTCGTGTTCGATATGATAGCATATAACTTGAGTACACATTGTCGTAGGGCGATGAAACCGCGTGCAATAGCTTCGTCTCGTCGAACTACACGAGTGCAATGCGCGAAGTTTGCGTGTGAACAATTTGTCTTCGAGAAAACGTCGATTATACATATGCGTTTTTACGACATCGTGGGAATCACTTTTTTTTGGCTGCACCTAGACAAAATCTGGCATCATATTCGGTTTCAGCACGTCGAATAACCAAGGAAACTGATGCGACATCGTTTTCTTTGCGACCACAGCTCACGAAAAACTCAATCATAGAAGTTGATATTCGTGTTCGATATGATGGCATATAACTTGAGTACACATTGTCGTAGGCCGATGAAACCGCGTGCAATAGCTTCGTCTCGTCGAACTACACGAGTGCAATGCGTGAAGTTTGCGTGTGAACAATTTGTCTTCGAGAAAAAGTCGATTATACATATGCGTTTTTACGACATCGTGGGAATCACTTTTTTTTGGCTGCACCTAGACAAAATCTGCCATCATATTCGGTTTTAGCACGTCGAATAACCAAGGAAACTGATGCGACATCGTTTTCTTTGCGACCACAGCTCACGAAAAACTCAATCATAGAAGTTGATATTCGTGTTCGATATGATGGCATATAACTTGAGTACACATTGTCGTAGGCCGGTGAAACCGCGTGCAATAGCTTCGTCTCGTCGAACTACACGAGTGCAATGCGCGAAGTTTGCGTGTGAACAATTTGTCTTCGAGAAAACGTTGATTATACATATGCGTTTTTACGACATCGTGGCAATCACTTTTTTTTGGCTGCACCTAGACAAAATCTGGCATCATATTCGGTTTCAGCACGTCTAATTACCAAGGAAACTGATGCGACATCGTTTTCTTTGCGACCACAGCTCACGAAAAACTCAATCATAGAAGTTGATATTCGTGTTCGATATGATGGCATATAACTTGAGTACACATTGTCGTAGGCCGATGAAACCGCGTGCAATAGCTTCGTCTCGTCGAACTACACGAGTGCAATGCGCGAAGTTTGCGTGTGAACAATTTGTCTTCGAGAAAACGTCGATTATACATATGCGTTTTTACGACATCGTGGGAATCACTTTTTTTTGGCTGCACCTAGACAAAATCTGGCATCATATTCGGTTTCAGCACGTCGAATAACCAAGGAAACTGATGCGACATCGTTTCCTTTGCGACCACAGCTCACGAAAAACTCAATCATAGAAGTTGATATTCGTGTTCGATATGATGGCATATAACTTGAGTACACATTGTCGTAGGCCGATGAAACCACGTGCAATAGCTTCGTCTCGTCGAACTACACGAGTGCAATGCGCGAAGTTCGCTTGTGAACAATTTGTCTTCGAGAAAAAGTCGATTATACATATGCGTTTTTACGACATCGTGGGAATCACTTTTTTTTGGCTGCACCTAGACAGAATCTGGCATCATATTCGGTTTCAGCACGTCGAATAACCGAGGAAACTGATGCGACATCGTTTTCTTTGCGACCACAGCTCACGAAAAACTCAATCATAGAAGTTGATATTCGTGTTCGATATGATGGCATATAACTTGAGTACACATTGTCGTAGGCCGATGAAACCGCGTGCAATAGCTTCGTCTCGTCGAACTACACGAGTGCAATGCGCGAAGTTTGCGTGTGAACAATTTGTCTTCGAGAAAAAGTCGATTATACATATGCGTTTTTACGACATCGTGGGAATCACTTTTTTTTGGCTGCACCTAGACAAAATCTGGCATCATATTCGGTTTCAGCACGTCGAATAACCAAGGAAACTGATGCGACATCGTTTCCTTTGCGACCACAGCTCACGAAAAACTCAATCATAGAAGTTGATATTCGTGTTCGATATGATGGCATATAACTTGAGTACACATTGTCGTAGGCCGATGAAACCGCGTGCAATAGCTTCGTCTCGTCGAACTACACGAGTGCAATGCGCGAAGTTTGCGTGTGAACAATTTGTCTTCGAGAAAAAGTCGATTATACATATGCGTTTTTACGACATCGTGGGAATCACTTTTTTTTGGCTGCACCTAGACAAAATCTGGCATCATATTCGGTTTCAGCACGTCGAATAACCAAGGAAACTGATGCGACATCGTTTTCTTTGCGACCACAGCTCACGAAAAACTCAATCATAGAAGTTGATATTCGTGTTCGATATGATGGCATATAACTTGAGTACACATTGTCATAGGCCGATGAAACCACGTGCAATAGCTTCGTCTCGTCGAACTACACGAGTGCAATGCGCGAAGTTTGCGTGTGAACAATTTGTCTTCGAGAAAAAGTCGATTATACATATGCGTTTTTACGACATCGTGGGAATCACTTTTTTTTGGCTGCACCTAGACAAAATCTGGCATCATATTCGGTTTCAGCACGTCGAATAACCAACGAAACTGATGCGACATCGTTTTCTTTGCGACCACAGCTCACGAAAAACTCAATCATAGAAGTTGATATTCGTGTTCGATATGATGGCATATAACTTGAGTACACATTGTCGTAGGCCGATGAAACCGCGTGCAATAGCTTCGTCTCGTCGAACTACACGAGTGCAAAGCGCGAAGTTTGCGTGTGAACAATTTGTCTTCGAGAAAAAGTCGATTATACATATGCGTTTTTACGACATCGTGGGAACCACTTTTTTTTGGCTGCACCTAGACAAAATCTGGCATCATATTCGGTTTCAGCACGTCGAATAACCAAGGAAACTGATGCGACATCGTTTTCTTTGCGACCACAGCTCACGAAAAACTCAATCATAGAAGTTGATATTCGTGTTCGATATGATGGCATATAACTTGAGTACACATTGTCGTAGGGCGATGAAACCGCGTGCAATAGCTTCGTCTCGTCGAACTACACGAGTGCAATGCGCGAAATTTGCGTGTGAACAATTTGTCTTCGAGAAAACGTCGATTATACATATGCGTTTTTACGACATCGTGGGAATCACTTTTTTTTGGCTGCACCTAGACAAAATCTGGCATCATATTCGGTTTCAGCACGTCGAATAACCAACGAAACTGATGCGACATCGTTTTCTTTGCGACCACAGCTCACGAAAAACTCAATCATAGAAGTTGATATTCGTGTTCGATATGATGGCATATAACTTGAGTACACATTGTCGTAGGCCGATGAAACCGCGTGCAATAGCTTCGTCTCGTCGAACTACACGAGTGCAAAGCGCGAAGTTTGCGTGTGAACAATTTGTCTTCGAGAAAAAGTCGATTATACATATGCGTTTTTACGACATCGTGGGAATCACTTTTTTTTGGCTGCACCTAGACAAAATCTGGCATCATATTCGGATTCAGCACGTCGAATAACCAAGGAAACTGATGCGACATCGTTTTCTTTGCGACCACAGCTCACGAAAAACTCAATCATAGAAGTCGATATTCGTGTTCGATATGATGGCATATAACTTGAGTACACATTGTCGTAGGGCGATGAAACCGCGTACAATAGCTTCGTCTCGTCGAACTACACGAGTGCAATGCGCGAAATTTGCGTGTGAACAATTTGTCTTCGAGAAAACGTCGTTTATACATATGCGTTTTTACGACATCGTGGGAATCACTTTTTTTTGGCTGCACCTAGACAAAATCTGGCATCATATTCGGTTTCAGCACGTCGAATAACCAAGGAAACTGATGCGACATCGTTTTCTTTGCGACCACAGCTCACGAAAAACTCAATCATAGAAGTCGATATTCGTGTTCGATATGATGGCATATAACTTGAGTACACATTGTCGTAGGGCGATGAAACCGCGTGCAATAGCTTCGTCTCGTCGAACTACACGAGTGCAATGCGCGAAGTTTGCGTGTGAACAATTTGTCTTCGAGAAAACGTCGATTATACATATGCGTTTTTACGACATCGTGGGAATCACTTTTTTTTGGCTGCACCTAGACAAAATCTGGCATCATATTCGGATTCAGCACGTCGAATAACCAAGGAAACTGATGCGACATCGTTTTCTTTGCGACCACAGCTCACGAAAAACTCAATCATAGAAGTCGATATTCGTGTTCGATATGATGGCATATAACTTGAGTACACATTGTCGTAGGGCGATGAAACCGCGTGCAATAGCTTCGTCTCGTCGAACTACACGAGTGCAATGCGCGAAATTTGCGTGTGAACAATTTGTCTTCGAGAAAACGTCGATTATACATATGCATTTTTACGACATCGTGGGAATCACTTTTTTTTGGCTGCACCTAGACAAAATCTGGCATCATATTCGGTTTCAGCACGTCGAATAACCAAGGAAACTGATGCGACATCGTTTTCTTTGCGACCACAGCTCACGAAAAACTCAATCATAGAAGTCGATATTCGTGTTCGATATGATGGCATATAACTTGAGTACACATTGTCGTAGGCCGATGAAACCGCGTGCAATAGCTTCGTCCCGTCGAACTACACGAGTGCAATGCGCGAAGTTTGCGTGTGAACAATTTGTCTTCGAGAAAAAGTCGATTATACATATGCGTTTTGACGACATCGTGGCAATCACTTTTTTTTGGCTGCACCTAGACAAAATCTGGCATCATATTCGGTTTCAGCACGTCGAATAACCAAGGAAACTGATGCGACATCGTTTTCTTTGCGACCACAGCTCACGAAAAACTCAATCATAGAAGTTGATATTCGTGTTCGTGATGGCATATAACTTGAGTACACATTGTCGTAGGGCGATGAAACCGCGTGCAATAGCTTCGTCTCGTCGAACTACACGAGTGCAATGCGCGAAATTTGCGTGTGAACAATTTGTCTTCGAGAAAACGTCGATTATACATATGCATTTTTACGACATCGTGGGAATCACTTTTTTTTGGCTGCACCTAGACAAAATCTGGCATCATATTCGGTTTCAGCACGTCGAATAACCAAGGAAACTGATGCGACATCGTTTTCTTTGCGACCACAGCTCACGAAAAACTCAATCATAGAAGTCGATATTCGTGTTCGATATGATGGCATATAACTTGAGTACACATTGTCGTAGGCCGATGAAACCACGTGCAATAGCTTCGTCTCGTCGAACTACACGAGTGCAATGCGCGAAGTTCGCTTGTGAACAATTTGTCTTCGAGAAAAAGTCGATTATACATATGCGTTTTTACGACATCGTGGGAATCACTTTTTTTTGGCTGCACCTAGACAGAATCTGGCATCATATTCGGTTTCAGCACGTCGAATAACCGAGGAAACTGATGCGACATCGTTTTCTTTGCGACCACAGCTCACGAAAAACTCAATCATAGAAGTTGATATTCGTGTTCGATATGATGGCATATAACTTGAGTACACATTGTCGTAGGCCGATGAAACCGCGTGCAATAGCTTCGTCTCGTCGAACTACACGAGTGCAATGCGCGAAGTTTGCGTGTGAACAATTTGTCTTCGAGAAAAAGTCGATTATACATATGCGTTTTTACGACATCGTGGGAATCACTTTTTTTTGGCTGCACCTAGACAAAATCTGGCATCATATTCGGTTTCAGCACGTCGAATAACCAAGGAAACTGATGCGACATCGTTTCCTTTGCGACCACAGCTCACGAAAAACTCAATCATAGAAGTTGATATTCGTGTTCGATATGATGGCATATAACTTGAGTACACATTGTCGTAGGCCGATGAAACCGCGTGCAATAGCTTCGTCTCGTCGAACTACACGAGTGCAATGCGCGAAGTTTGCGTGTGAACAATTTGTCTTCGAGAAAAAGTCGATTATACATATGCGTTTTTACGACATCGTGGGAATCACTTTTTTTTGGCTGCACCTAGACAAAATCTGGCATCATATTCGGTTTCAGCACGTCGAATAACCAAGGAAACTGATGCGACATCGTTTTCTTTGCGACCACAGCTCACGAAAAACTCAATCATAGAAGTTGATATTCGTGTTCGATATGATGGCATATAACTTGAGTACACATTGTCATAGGCCGATGAAACCACGTGCAATAGCTTCGTCTCGTCGAACTACACGAGTGCAATGCGCGAAGTTTGCGTGTGAACAATTTGTCTTCGAGAAAAAGTCGATTATACATATGCGTTTTTACGACATCGTGGGAACCACTTTTTTTTGGCTGCACCTAGACAAAATCTGGCATCATATTCGGTTTCAGCACGTCGAATAACCAAGGAAACTGATGCGACATCGTTTTCTTTGCGACCACAGCTCACGAAAAACTCAATCATAGAAGTTGATATTCGTGTTCGATATGATGGCATATAACTTGAGTACACATTGTCGTAGGGCGATGAAACCGCGTGCAATAGCTTCGTCTCGTCGAACTACACGAGTGCAATGCGCGAAATTTGCGTGTGAACAATTTGTCTTCGAGAAAACGTCGATTATACATATGCGTTTTTACGACATCGTGGGAATCACTTTTTTTTGGCTGCACCTAGACAAAATCTGGCATCATATTCGGTTTCAGCACGTCGAATAACCAACGAAACTGATGCGACATCGTTTTCTTTGCGACCACAGCTCACGAAAAACTCAATCATAGAAGTTGATATTCGTGTTCGATATGATGGCATATAACTTGAGTACACATTGTCGTAGGCCGATGAAACCGCGTGCAATAGCTTCGTCTCGTCGAACTACACGAGTGCAAAGCGCGAAGTTTGCGTGTGAACAATTTGTCTTCGAGAAAAAGTCGATTATACATATGCGTTTTTACGACATCGTGGGAACCACTTTTTTTTGGCTGCACCTAGACAAAATCTGGCATCATATTCGGTTTCAGCACGTCGAATAACCAAGGAAACTGATGCGACATCGTTTTCTTTGCGACCACAGCTCACGAAAAACTCAATCATAGAAGTTGATATTCGTGTTCGATATGATGGCATATAACTTGAGTACACATTGTCGTAGGGCGATGAAACCGCGTGCAATAGCTTCGTCTCGTCGAACTACACGAGTGCAATGCGCGAAATTTGCGTGTGAACAATTTGTCTTCGAGAAAACGTCGATTATACATATGCGTTTTTACGACATCGTGGGAATCACTTTTTTTTGGCTGCACCTAGACAAAATCTGGCATCATATTCGGTTTCAGCACGTCGAATAACCAACGAAACTGATGCGACATCGTTTTCTTTGCGACCACAGCTCACGAAAAACTCAATCATAGAAGTTGATATTCGTGTTCGATATGATGGCATATAACTTGAGTACACATTGTCGTAGGCCGATGAAACCGCGTGCAATAGCTTCGTCTCGTCGAACTACACGAGTGCAAAGCGCGAAGTTTGCGTGTGAACAATTTGTCTTCGAGAAAAAGTCGATTATACATATGCGTTTTTACGACATCGTGGGAATCACTTTTTTTTGGCTGCACCTAGACAAAATCTGGCATCATATTCGGATTCAGCACGTCGAATAACCAAGGAAACTGATGCGACATCGTTTTCTTTGCGACCACAGCTCACGAAAAACTCAATCATAGAAGTCGATATTCGTGTTCGATATGATGGCATATAACTTGAGTACACATTGTCGTAGGGCGATGAAACCGCGTACAATAGCTTCGTCTCGTCGAACTACACGAGTGCAATGCGCGAAATTTGCGTGTGAACAATTTGTCTTCGAGAAAACGTCGTTTATACATATGCGTTTTTACGACATCGTGGGAATCACTTTTTTTTGGCTGCACCTAGACAAAATCTGGCATCATATTCGGTTTCAGCACGTCGAATAACCAAGGAAACTGATGCGACATCGTTTTCTTTGCGACCACAGCTCACGAAAAACTCAATCATAGAAGTCGATATTCGTGTTCGATATGATGGCATATAACTTGAGTACACATTGTCGTAGGGCGATGAAACCGCGTGCAATAGCTTCGTCTCGTCGAACTACACGAGTGCAATGCGCGAAGTTTGCGTGTGAACAATTTGTCTTCGAGAAAACGTCGATTATACATATGCGTTTTTACGACATCGTGGGAATCACTTTTTTTTGGCTGCACCTAGACAAAATCTGGCATCATATTCGGATTCAGCACGTCGAATAACCAAGGAAACTGATGCGACATCGTTTTCTTTGCGACCACAGCTCACGAAAAACTCAATCATAGAAGTCGATATTCGTGTTCGATATGATGGCATATAACTTGAGTACACATTGTCGTAGGGCGATGAAACCGCGTGCAATAGCTTCGTCTCGTCGAACTACACGAGTGCAATGCGCGAAATTTGCGTGTGAACAATTTGTCTTCGAGAAAACGTCGATTATACATATGCATTTTTACGACATCGTGGGAATCACTTTTTTTTGGCTGCACCTAGACAAAATCTGGCATCATATTCGGTTTCAGCACGTCGAATAACCAAGGAAACTGATGCGACATCGTTTTCTTTGCGACCACAGCTCACGAAAAACTCAATCATAGAAGTCGATATTCGTGTTCGATATGATGGCATATAACTTGAGTACACATTGTCGTAGGCCGATGAAACCGCGTGCAATAGCTTCGTCCCGTCGAACTACACGAGTGCAATGCGCGAAGTTTGCGTGTGAACAATTTGTCTTCGAGAAAAAGTCGATTATACATATGCGTTTTGACGACATCGTGGCAATCACTTTTTTTTGGCTGCACCTAGACAAAATCTGGCATCATATTCGGTTTCAGCACGTCGAATAACCAAGGAAACTGATGCGACATCGTTTTCTTTGCGACCACAGCTCACGAAAAACTCAATCATAGAAGTTGATATTCGTGTTCGTGATGGCATATAACTTGAGTACACATTGTCGTAGGGCGATGAAACCGCGTGCAATAGCTTCGTCTCGTCGAACTACACGAGTGCAATGCGCGAAATTTGCGTGTGAACAATTTGTCTTCGAGAAAACGTCGATTATACATATGCATTTTTACGACATCGTGGGAATCACTTTTTTTTGGCTGCACCTAGACAAAATCTGGCATCATATTCGGTTTCAGCACGTCGAATAACCAAGGAAACTGATGCGACATCGTTTTCTTTGCGACCACAGCTCACGAAAAACTCAATCATAGAAGTCGATATTCGTGTTCGATATGATGGCATATAACTTGAGTACACATTGTCGTAGGCCGATGAAACCGCGTGCAATAGCTTCGTCCCGTCGAACTACACGAGTGCAATGCGCGAAGTTTGCGTGTGAACAATTTGTCTTCGAGAAAAAGTCGATTATACATATGCGTTTTGACGACATCGTGGCAATCACTTTTTTTTTGGCTGCACCTAGACAAAATCTGGCATCATATTCGGTTTCAGCACGTCGAATAACCAAGGAAACTGATGCGACATCGTTTTCTTTGCGACCACAGCTCACGAAAAACTCAATCATAGAAGTTGATATTCGTGTTCGTGATGGCATATAACTTGAGTACACATTGTCGTACGCCGATGAAACCGCGTGCAATAGCTTCGTCTCGTCGAACTACACGAGTGCAATGCGCGAAGTTTGCGTGTGAACAATTTGTCTTCGAGAAAAAGTCGATTATACATATGCGTTTTTACGACATCGTGGGAATCACTTTTTTTTGGCTGCACCTAGACAAAATCTGGCATCATATTCGGTTTCAGCACGTCGAATATCCAAGGAAACTGATGCGACATCGTTTCCTTTGCGACCACAGCTCACGAAAAACTCAATCATATAAGTTGATATTCGTGTTCGATATGATGGCATATAACTTGAGTACACATTGTCGTAGGCCGATGAAACCGCGTGCAATAGCTTCGTCTCGTCGAACTACACGAGTGCAATGCGCGAAGTTTGCGTGTGGACAATTTGTCTTCGAGAAAAAGTCGATTATACATATGCGTTTTTACGACATCGTGGGAATCACTTTCTTTTGGCTGCACCTAGACAAAATCTGGCATCATATTCGGTTTCAGCACGTCGAATAACCAAGGAAACTGAGGCGACATCGTTTTCTTTGCGACCACAGCTCACGAAAAACTCAATCATAGAAGTTGATATTCGTGTTCGATATGATGGCATATAACTTGAGTACACATTGTCGTAGGCCGATGAAACCGCGTGCAATAGCTTCGTCCCGTCGAACTACACGAGTGCAATGCGCGAAGTTTGCGTGTGAACAATTTGTCTTCGAGAAAAAGTCGATTATACATATGCGTTTTTACGACATCGTGGGAATCACTTTTTTTTGGCTGCACCTAGACAAAATCTGGCATCATATTCGGTTTTAGCACGTCGAATAACAAAGGAAACTGATGCGACATCGTTTTCTTTGCGACCACAGCTCACGAAAAACTCAATCATAGAAGTTGATATTCGTGTTCGATATGATGGCATATAACTTGAGTACACATTGTCGTAGGCCGATGAAACCACGTGCAATAGCTTCGTCTCGTCGAACTACACGAGTGCAATGCGCGAAGTTCGCTTGTGAACAATTTGTCTTCGAGAAAACGTCGATTATACATATGCGTTTTTACGACATCGTGGGAATCACTTTTTTTTGGCTGCACCTAGACAAAATCTGGCATCATATTCGGTTTCAGCACGTCGAATAACCAAGGAAACTGATGCGACATCGTTTTCTTTGCGACCACAGCTCACGAAAAACTCAATCATAGAAGTTGATATTCGTGTTCGATATGATGGCATATAACTTGAGTACACATTGTCGTAGGCCGATGAAACCGCGTGCAATAGCTTCGTCTCGTCGTACTACACGAGTGCAATGCGTGAAGTTTGCGTGTGAACAATTTGTCTTCGAGAAAAAGTCGATTATACATATGCGTTTTTACGACATCGTGGGAATCACTTTTTTTTGGCTGCACCTAGACAAAATCTGCCATCATATTCGGTTTTAGCACGTCGAATAACCAAGGAAACTGATGCGACATCGTTTTCTTTGCGACCACAGCTCACGAAAAACTCAATCATAGAAGTTGATATTCGTGTTCGATATGATGGCATATAACTTGAGTACACATTGTCGTAGGCCGGTGAAACCGCGTGCAATAGCTTCGTCTGGTCGAACTACACGAGTGCAATGCGCGAAGTTTGCGTGTGAACAATTTGTCTTCGAGAAAACGTCGATTATACATATGCGTTTTTACGACATCGTGGCAATCACTTTTTTTTGGCTGTACCTAGACAAAATCTGGCATCATATTCGGTTTCAGCACGTCGAATTACCAAGGAAACTGATGCGACATCGTTTTCTTTGCGACCACAGCTCACGAAAAACTCAATCATAGAAGTTGATATTCGTGTTCGATATGATGGCATATAACTTGAGTACACATTGTCGTAGGCCGATGAAACCGCGTGCAATAGGTTCGTCTCGTCGAACCACACGAGTGCAATGCGCGAAGTTTGCGTGTGAACAATTTGTCTTCGAGAAAAAGTCGATTATACATATGCGTTTTTACGACATCGTGGGAATCACTTTTTTTTGGCTGCACCTAGACAAAATCTGCCATCATATTCGGTTTTAGCACGTCGAATAACCAAGGAAACTGATGCGACATCGTTTTCTTTGCGACCACAGCTCACGAAAAACTCAATCATAGAAGTTGATATTCGTGTTCGATATGATGGCATATAACTTGAGTACACATTGTCTTAGGCCGGTGAAACCGCGTGCAATAGCTTCGTCTCGTCGAACTACACGAGTGCAATGCGCGAAGTTTGCGTGTGAACAATTTGTCTTCGAGAAAACGTCGATTATACATATGCGTTTTTACGACATCGTGGCAATCACTTTTTTTTGGCTGCACCTAGACAAAATCTGGCATCATATTCGGTTTCAGCACGTCGAATTACCAAGGAAACTGAGGCGACATCGTTTTCTTTGCGACCACAGCTCACGAAAAACTCAATCATAGAAGTTGATATTCGTGTTCGATATGATGGCATATAACTTGAGTACACATTGTCGTAGGCCGGTGAAACCGCGTGCAATAGCTTCGTCTGGTCGAACTACACGAGTGCAATGCGCGAAGTTTGCGTGTGAACAATTTGTCTTCGAGAAAACGTCGATTATACATATGCGTTTTTACGACATCGTGGCAATCACTTTTTTTTGGCTGTACCTAGACAAAATCTGGCATCATATTCGGTTTCAGCACGTCGAATTACCAAGGAAACTGATGCGACATCGTTTTCTTTGCGACCACAGCTCACGAAAAACTCAATCATAGAAGTTGATATTCGTGTTCGATATGATGGCATATAACTTGAGTACACATTGTCGTAGGCCGATGAAACCGCGTGCAATAGCTTCGTCTCGTCGAACTACACGAGTGCAATGCGCGAAGTTTGCGTGTGAACAATTTGTCTTCGAGAAAAAGTCGATTATACATATGCGTTTTTACGACATCGTGGGAATCACTTATTTTGGCTGCACCTAGACAAAATCTGGCATCATATTCGGTTTCAGCACGTCGAATATCCAAGGAAACTGATGCGACATCGTTTCCTTTGCGACCACAGCTCACGAAAAACTCAATCATATAAGTTGATATTCGTGTTCGATATGATGGCATATAACTTGAGTACACATTGTCGTAGGTCGATGAAACCGCGTGCAATAGCTTCGTCTCGTCGAACTACACGAGTGCAATGCGCGAAGTTTGCGTGTGGACAATTTGTCTTCGAGAAAAAGTCGATTATACATATGCGTTTTTACGACATCGTGGGAATCACTTTCTTTTGGCTGCACCTAGACAAAATCTGGCATCATATTCGGTTTCAGCACGTCGAATAACCAAGGAAACTGAGGCGACATCGTTTTCTTTGCGACCACAGCTCACGAAACACTCAATCATAGAAGTTGATATTCGTGTTCGATATGATGGCATATAACTTGAGTACATATTGTCGTAGGCCGATGAAACCGCGTGCAATAGCTTCGTCCCGTCGAACTACACGAGTGCAATGCGCGAAGTTTGCGTGTGAACAATTTGTCTTCGAGAAAAAGTCGATTATACATATGCGTTTTTACGACATCGTGGGAATCACTTTTTTTTGGCTGCACCTAGACAAAATCTGGCATCATATTCGGTTTTAGCACGTCGAATAACCAAGGAAACTGATGCGACATCGTTTTCTTTGTGACCACAGCTAACGAAAAACTCAATCATAGAAGTTGATATTCGTGTTCGATATGATGGCATACAACTTGAGTACACATTGTCGTAGGCCGATGAAACCGCGTGCAATAGCTTCGTCCCGTCGAACTACACGAGTGCAATGCGCGAAGTTTGCGTGTCAACAATTTGTCTTCGAGAAAAAGTCGATTATACATATGCGTTTTGACGACATCGTGGCAATCACTTTTTTTTGGCTGCACCTAGACAAAATCTGGCATCATATTCGGTTTCAGCACGTCGAATAACCAAGGAAACTGATGCGACATCGTTTTCTTTGCGACCACAGCTCACGAAAAACTCAATCATAGAAGTTGATATTCGTGTTCGTGATGGCATATAACTTGAGTACACATTGTCGTAGGCCGATGAAACCGCGTGCAATAGCTTCGTCTCGTCGAACTACACGAGTGCAATGCGCGAAGTTTGCGTGTGAACAATTTGTCTTCGAGAAAACGTCGATTATACATATGCGTTTTTACGACATCGTGGCAATCACTTTTTTTTGGCTGCACCTAGACAAAATCTGGCAGCATATTCGGTTTCAGCACGTCGAATTACCAAGGAAACTGATGCGACATCGTTTTCTTTGCGACCACAGCTCACGAAAAACTCAATCATAGAAGTTGATATTCGTGTTCGATATGATGGCATATAACTTGAGTACACATTGTCGTAGGCCGATGAAACCACGTGCAATAGCTTCGTCTCGTCGAACTACACGAGTGCAATGCGCGAAGTTTGCGTGTGAACAATTTGTCTTCGAGAAAACGTCGATTATACATATGCGTTTTTACGACATCGTGGGAATCACTTTTTTTTGGCTGCACCTAGACAAAATCTGGCATCATATTCGGTTTCAGCACGTCGAATAACCAAGGAAACTGATGCGACATCGTTTTCTTTGCGACCACAGCTCACGAAAAACTCAATCATAGAAGTTGATATTCGTGTTCGATATGATGGCATATAACTTGAGTACACATTGTCGTAGGCCGATGAAACCACGTGCAATAGCTTCGTCTCGTCGAACTACACGAGTGCAATGCGCGAAGTTCGCTTGTGAACAATTTGTCTTCGAGAAAAAGTCGATTATACATATGCGTTTTTACGACATCGTGGGAATCACTTTTTTTTGGCTGCACCTAGACAGAATCTGGCATCATATTCGGTTTCAGCACGTCGAATAACCGAGGAAACTGATGCGACATCGTTTTCTTTGCGACCACAGCTCACGAAAAACTCAATCATAGAAGTTGATATTCGTGTTCGATATGATGGCATATAACTTGAGTACACATTGTCGTAGGCCGATGAAACCGCGTGCAATAGCTTCGTCTCGTCGAACTACACGAGTGCAATGCGCGAAGTTTGCGTGTGAACAATTTGTCTTCGAGAAAAAGTCGATTATACATATGCGTTTTTACGACATCGTGGGAATCACTTTTTTTTGGCTGCACCTAGACAAAATCTGGCATCATATTCGGTTTCAGCACGTCGAATAACCAAGGAAACTGATGCGACATCGTTTCCTTTGCGACCACAGCTCACGAAAAACTCAATCATAGAAGTTGATATTCGTGTTCGATATGATGGCATATAACTTGAGTACACATTGTCGTAGGCCGATGAAACCGCGTGCAATAGCTTCGTCTCGTCGAACTACACGAGTACAATGCGCGAAGTTTGCGTGTGAACAATTTGTCTTCGAGAAAAAGTCGATTATACATTAGCGTTTTTACGACATCGTGGGAATCACTTTTTTTTGGCTGCACCTAGACAAAATCTGGCATCATATTCGGTTTCAGCACGTCGAATAACCAACGAAACTGATGCGACATCGTTTTCTTTGCGACCACAGCTCACGAAAAACTCAATCATAGAAGTTGATATTCGTGTTCGATATGATGGCATATAACTTGAGTACACATTGTCGTAGGCCGATGAAACCGCGTGCAATAGCTTCGTCTCGTCGAACTACACGAGTGCAAAGCGCGAAGTTTGCGTGTGAACAATTTGTCTTCGAGAAAAAGTCGATTATACATATGCGTTTTTACGACATCGTGGGAATCACTTTTTTTTGGCTGCACCTAGACAAAATCTGGCATCATATTCGGATTCAGCACGTCGAATAACCAAGGAAACTGATGCGACATCGTTTTCTTTGCGACCACAGCTCACGAAAAACTCAATCATAGAAGTCGATATTCGTGTTCGATATGATGGCATATAACTTGAGTACACATTGTCGTAGGGCGATGAAACCGCGTACAATAGCTTCGTCTCGTCGAACTACACGAGTGCAATGCGCGAAATTTGCGTGTGAACAATTTGTCTTCGAGAAAACGTCGTTTATACATATGCGTTTTTACGACATCGTGGGAATCACTTTTTTTTGGCTGCACCTAGACAAAATCTGGCATCATATTCGGTTTCAGCACGTCGAATAACCAAGGAAACTGATGCGACATCGTTTTCTTTGCGACCACAGCTCACGAAAAACTCAATCATAGAAGTCGATATTCGTGTTCGATATGATGGCATATAACTTGAGTACACATTGTCGTAGGGCGATGAAACCGCGTGCAATAGCTTCGTCTCGTCGAACTACACGAGTGCAATGCGCGAAGTTTGCGTGTGAACAATTTGTCTTCGAGAAAACGTCGATTATACATATGCGTTTTTACGACATCGTGGGAATCACTTTTTTTTGGCTGCACCTAGACAAAATCTGGCATCATATTCGGATTCAGCACGTCGAATAACCAAGGAAACTGATGCGACATCGTTTTCTTTGCGACCACAGCTCACGAAAAACTCAATCATAGAAGTCGATATTCGTGTTCGATATGATGGCATATAACTTGAGTACACATTGTCGTAGGGCGATGAAACCGCGTGCAATAGCTTCGTCTCGTCGAACTACACGAGTGCAATGCGCGAAATTTGCGTGTGAACAATTTGTCTTCGAGAAAACGTCGATTATACATATGCATTTTTACGACATCGTGGGAATCACTTTTTTTTGGCTGCACCTAGACAAAATCTGGCATCATATTCGGTTTCAGCACGTCGAATAACCAAGGAAACTGATGCGACATCGTTTTCTTTGCGACCACAGCTCACGAAAAACTCAATCATAGAAGTCGATATTCGTGTTCGATATGATGGCATATAACTTGAGTACACATTGTCGTAGGCCGATGAAACCGCGTGCAATAGCTTCGTCCCGTCGAACTACACGAGTGCAATGCGCGAAGTTTGCGTGTGAACAATTTGTCTTCGAGAAAAAGTCGATTATACATATGCGTTTTGACGACATCGTGGCAATCACTTTTTTTTTGGCTGCACCTAGACAAAATCTGGCATCATATTCGGTTTCAGCACGTCGAATAACCAAGGAAACTGATGCGACATCGTTTTCTTTGCGACCACAGCTCACGAAAAACTCAATCATAGAAGTTGATATTCGTGTTCGTGATGGCATATAACTTGAGTACACATTGTCGTAGGCCGATGAAACCGCGTGCAATAGCTTCGTCTCGTCGAACTACACGAGTGCAATGCGCGAAGTTTGCGTGTGAACAATTTGTCTTCGAGAAAAAGTCGATTATACATATGCGTTTTTACGACATCGTGGGAATCACTTTTTTTTGGCTGCACCTAGACAAAATCTGGCATCATATTCGGTTTCAGCACGTCGAATATCCAAGGAAACTGATGCGACATCGTTTCCTTTGCGACCACAGCTCACGAAAAACTCAATCATATAAGTTGATATTCGTGTTCGATATGATGGCATATAACTTGAGTACACATTGTCGTAGGCCGATGAAACCGCGTGCAATAGCTTCGTCTCGTCGAACTACACGAGTGCAATGCGCGAAGTTTGCGTGTGGACAATTTGTCTTCGAGAAAAAGTCGATTATACATATGCGTTTTTACGACATCGTGGGAATCACTTTCTTTTGGCTGCACCTAGACAAAATCTGGCATCATATTCGGTTTCAGCACGTCGAATAACCAAGGAAACTGAGGCGACATCGTTTTCTTTGCGACCACAGCTCACGAAAAACTCAATCATAGAAGTTGATATTCGTGTTCGATATGATGGCATATAACTTGAGTACACATTGTCGTAGGCCGATGAAACCGCGTGCAATAGCTTCGTCCCGTCGAACTACACGAGTGCAATGCGCGAAGTTTGCGTGTGAACAATTTGTCTTCGAGAAAAAGTCGATTATACATATGCGTTTTTACGACATCGTGGGAATCACTTTTTTTTGGCTGCACCTAGACAAAATCTGGCATCATATTCGGTTTTAGCACGTCGAATAACCAAGGAAACTGATGCGACATCGTTTTCTTTGCGACCACAGCTCACGAAAAACTCAATCATAGAAGTTGATATTCGTGTTCGATATGATGGCATATAACTTGAGTACACATTGTCGTAGGCCGGTGAAACCGCGTGCAATAGCTTCGTCTGGTCGAACTACACGAGTGCAATGCGCGAAGTTTGCGTGTGAACAATTTGTCTTCGAGAAAACGTCGATTATACATATGCGTTTTTACGACATCGTGGCAATCACTTTTTTTTGGCTGTACCTAGACAAAATCTGGCATCATATTCGGTTTCAGCACGTCGAATTACCAAGGAAACTGATGCGACATCGTTTTCTTTGCGACCACAGCTCACGAAAAACTCAATCATAGAAGTTGATATTCGTGTTCGATATGATGGCATATAACTTGAGTACACATTGTCGTAGGCCGATGAAACCGCGTGCAATAGGTTCGTCTCGTCGAACCACACGAGTGCAATGCGCGAAGTTTGCGTGTGAACAATTTGTCTTCGAGAAAAAGTCGATTATACATATGCGTTTTTACGACATCGTGGGAATCACTTTTTTTTGGCTGCACCTAGACAAAATCTGCCATCATATTCGGTTTTAGCACGTCGAATAACCAAGGAAACTGATGCGACATCGTTTTCTTTGCGACCACAGCTCACGAAAAACTCAATCATAGAAGTTGATATTCGTGTTCGATATGATGGCATATAACTTGAGTACACATTGTCTTAGGCCGGTGAAACCGCGTGCAATAGCTTCGTCTCGTCGAACTACACGAGTGCAATGCGCGAAGTTTGCGTGTGAACAATTTGTCTTCGAGAAAACGTCGATTATACATATGCGTTTTTACGACATCGTGGCAATCACTTTTTTTTGGCTGCACCTAGACAAAATCTGGCATCATATTCGGTTTCAGCACGTCGAATTACCAAGGAAACTGAGGCGACATCGTTTTCTTTGCGACCACAGCTCACGAAAAACTCAATCATAGAAGTTGATATTCGTGTTCGATATGATGGCATATAACTTGAGTACACATTGTCGTAGGCCGGTGAAACCGCGTGCAATAGCTTCGTCTGGTCGAACTACACGAGTGCAATGCGCGAAGTTTGCGTGTGAACAATTTGTCTTCGAGAAAACGTCGATTATACATATGCGTTTTTACGACATCGTGGCAATCACTTTTTTTTGGCTGTACCTAGACAAAATCTGGCATCATATTCGGTTTCAGCACGTCGAATTACCAAGGAAACTGATGCGACATCGTTTTCTTTGCGACCACAGCTCACGAAAAACTCAATCATAGAAGTTGATATTCGTGTTCGATATGATGGCATATAACTTGAGTACACATTGTCGTAGGCCGATGAAACCGCGTGCAATAGCTTCGTCTCGTCGAACTACACGAGTGCAATGCGCGAAGTTTGCGTGTGAACAATTTGTCTTCGAGAAAAAGTCGATTATACATATGCGTTTTTACGACATCGTGGGAATCACTTATTTTGGCTGCACCTAGACAAAATCTGGCATCATATTCGGTTTCAGCACGTCGAATATCCAAGGAAACTGATGCGACATCGTTTCCTTTGCGACCACAGCTCACGAAAAACTCAATCATATAAGTTGATATTCGTGTTCGATATGATGGCATATAACTTGAGTACACATTGTCGTAGGCCGATGAAACCGCGTGCAATAGCTTCGTCTCGTCGAACTACACGAGTGCAATGCGCGAAGTTTGCGTGTGGACAATTTGTCTTCGAGAAAAAGTCGATTATACATATGCGTTTTTACGACATCGTGGGAATCACTTTCTTTTGGCTGCACCTAGACAAAATCTGGCATCATATTCGGTTTCAGCACGTCGAATAACCAAGGAAACTGAGGCGACATCGTTTTCTTTGCGACCACAGCTCACGAAACACTCAATCATAGAAGTTGATATTCGTGTTCGATATGATGGCATATAACTTGAGTACATATTGTCGTAGGCCGATGAAACCGCGTGCAATAGCTTCGTCCCGTCGAACTACACGAGTGCAATGCGCGAAGTTTGCGTGTGAACAATTTGTCTTCGAGAAAAAGTCGATTATACATATGCGTTTTTACGACATCGTGGGAATCACTTTTTTTTGGCTGCACCTAGACAAAATCTGGCATCATATTCGGTTTTAGCACGTCGAATAACCAAGGAAACTGATGCGACATCGTTTTCTTTGTGACCACAGCTCACGAAAAACTCAATCATAGAAGTTGATATTCGTGTTCGATATGATGGCATACAACTTGAGTACACATTGTCGTAGGCCGATGAAACCGCGTGCAATAGCTTCGTCCCGTCGAACTACACGAGTGCAATGCGCGAAGTTTGCGTGTCAACAATTTGTCTTCGAGAAAAAGTCGATTATACATATGCGTTTTGACGACATCGTGGCAATCACTTTTTTTTGGCTGCACCTAGACAAAATCTGGCATCATATTCGGTTTCAGCACGTCGAATAACCAAGGAAACTGATGCGACATCGTTTTCTTTGCGACCACAGCTCACGAAAAACTCAATCATAGAAGTTGATATTCGTGTTCGTGATGGCATATAACTTGAGTACACATTGTCGTAGGCCGATGAAACCGCGTGCAATAGCTTCGTCTCGTCGAACTACACGAGTGCAATGCGCGAAGTTTGCGTGTGAACAATTTGTCTTCGAGAAAACGTCGATTATACATATGCGTTTTTACGACATCGTGGCAATCACTTTTTTTTGGCTGCACCTAGACAAAATCTGGCAGCATATTCGGTTTCAGCACGTCGAATTACCAAGGAAACTGATGCGACATCGTTTTCTTTGCGACCACAGCTCACGAAAAACTCAATCATAGAAGTTGATATTCGTGTTCGATATGATGGCATATAACTTGAGTACACATTGTCGTAGGCCGATGAAACCACGTGCAATAGCTTCGTCTCGTCGAACTACACGAGTGCAATGCGTGAAGTTTGCGTGTGAACAATTTGTCTTCGAGAAAAAGTCGATTATACATATGCGTTTTTACGACATCGTGGGAATCACTTTTTTTTGGCTGCACCTAGACAAAATCTGCCATCATATTCGGTTTTAGCACGTCGAATAACCAAGGAAACTGATGCGACATCGTTTTCTTTGCGACCACAGCTCACGAAAAACTCAATCATAGAAGTTGATATTCGTGTTCGATATGATGGCATATAACTTGAGTACACATTGTCGTAGGCCGGTGAAACCGCGTGCAATAGCTTCGTCTGGTCGAACTACACGAGTGCAATGCGCGAAGTTTGCGTGTGAACAATTTGTCTTCGAGAAAACGTCGATTATACATATGCGTTTTTACGACATCGTGGCAATCACTTTTTTTTGGCTGTACCTAGACAAAATCTGGCATCATATTCGGTTTCAGCACGTCGAATTACCAAGGAAACTGATGCGACATCGTTTTCTTTGCGACCACAGCTCACGAAAAACTCAATCATAGAAGTTGATATTCGTGTTCGATATGATGGCATATAACTTGAGTACACATTGTCGTACGCCGATGAAACCGCGTGCAATAGCTTCGTCTCGTCGAACTACACGAGTGCAATGCGCGAAGTTTGCGTGTGAACAATTTGTCTTCGAGAAAACGTCGATTATACATATGCGTTTTTACGACATCGTGGGAATCACTTTTTTTTGGCTGCACCTAGACAAAATCTGGCATCATATTCGGTTTCAGCACGTCGAATAACCAAGGAAACTGATGCGACATCGTTTTCTTTGCGACCACAGCTCACGAAAAACTCAATCATAGAAGTTGATATTCGTGTTCGATATGATGGCATATAACTTGAGTACACATTGTCGTAGGCCGATGAAACCACGTGCAATATCTTCGTCTCGTCGAACTAGACGAGTGCAATGCGCGAAGTTTGCGTGTGAACAATTTGTCTTCGAGAAAAAGTCGATTATACATATGCGTTTTTACGACATCGTGGGAATCACTTTTTTTTGGCTGCACCTAGACAAAATCTGGCATCATATTCGGTTTCAGCACGTCGAATAACCAAGGGAACTGATGCGACATCGTTTTCTTTGCGACCACAGCTCACGAAAAACTCAATCATAGAAGTTGATATTCGTGTTCGATATGATGGCATATAACTTGAGTACACATTGTCGTAGGGCGGTGAAACCGCGTGCAATAGCTTCGTCTCGTGGAACTACACGAGTGCAATGCGCGAAGTTTGCGTGTGAACAATTTGTCTTCGAGAAAAAGTCGATTATACATATGCGTTTTTACGACATCGTGGGAATCACTTTTTTTTGGCTGCACCTAGACAAAATCTGGCATCATATTCGGTTTTAGCACGTCGAATAACCAAGGAAACTGATGCGACATCGTTTTCTTTGTGACCACAGCTCACGAAAAACTCAATCATAGAAGTTGATATTCGTGTTCGATATGATGGCATACAACTTGAGTACACATTGTCGTAGGCCGATGAAACCGCGTGCAATAGCTTCGTCCCGTCGAACTACACGAGTGCAATGCGCGAAGTTTGCGTGTCAACAATTTGTCTTCGAGAAAAAGTCGATTATACATATGCGTTTTGACGACATCGTGGCAATCACTTTTTTTTGGCTGCACCTAGACAAAATCTGGCATCATATTCGGTTTCAGCACGTCGAATAACCAAGGAAACTGATGCGACATCGTTTTCTTTGCGACCACAGCTCACGAAAAACTCAATCATAGAAGTTGATATTCGTGTTCGTGATGGCATATAACTTGAGTACACATTGTCGTAGGCCGATGAAACCGCGTGCAATAGCTTCGTCTCGTCGAACTACACGAGTGCAATGCGCGAAGTTTGCGTGTGAACAATTTGTCTTCGAGAAAACGTCGATTATACATATGCGTTTTTACGACATCGTGGCAATCACTTTTTTTTGGCTGCACCTAGACAAAATCTGGCAGCATATTCGGTTTCAGCACGTCGAATTACCAAGGAAACTGATGCGACATCGTTTTCTTTGCCACCACAGCTCACGAAAAACTCAATCATAGAAGTTGATATTCGTGTTCGATATGATGGCATATAACTTGAGTACACATTGTCGTAGGCCGATGAAACCACGTGCAATAGCTTCGTCTCGTCGAACTACACGATTGCAATGCGCGAAGTTCGCTTGTGAACAATTTGTCTTCGAGAAAACGTCGATTATACATATGCGTTTTTACGACATCGTGGGAATCACTTTTTTTTGGCTGCACCTAGACAAAATCTGGCATCATATTCGGTTTCAGCACGTCGAATAACCAAGGAAACTGATGCGACATCGTTTTCTTTGCGACCACAGCTCACGAAAAACTCAATCATAGAAGTTGATATTCGTGTTCGATATGATGGCATATAACTTGAGTACACATTGTCGTAGGCCGATGAAACCGCGTGCAATAGCTTCGTCTCGTCGAACTACACGAGTGCAATGCGTGAAGTTTGCGTGTGAACAATTTGTCTTCGAGAAAAAGTCGATTATACATATGCGTTTTTACGACATCGTGGGAATCACTTTTTTTTGGCTGCACCTAGACAAAATCTGCCATCATATTCGGTTTTAGCACGTCGAATAACCAAGGAAACTGATGCGACATCGTTTTCTTTGCGACCACAGCTCACGAAAAACTCAATCATAGAAGTTGATATTCGTGTTCGATATGATGGCATATAACTTGAGTACACATTGTCGTAGGCCGGTGAAACCGCGTGCAATAGCTTCGTCTGGTCGAACTACACGAGTGCAATGCGCGAAGTTTGCGTGTGAACAATTTGTCTTCGAGAAAACGTCGATTATACATATGCGTTTTTACGACATCGTGGCAATCACTTTTTTTTGGCTGTACCTAGACAAAATCTGGCATCATATTCGGTTTCAGCACGTCGAATTACCAAGGAAACTGATGCGACATCGTTTTCTTTGCGACCACAGCTCACGAAAAACTCAATCATAGAAGTTGATATTCGTGTTCGATATGATGGCATATAACTTGAGTACACATTGTCGTAGGCCGATGAAACCGCGTGCAATAGCTTCGTCTCGTCGAACTACACGAGTGCAATGCGCGAAGTTTGCGTGTGAACAATTTGTCTTCGAGAAAACGTCGATTATACATATGCGTTTTTACGACATCGTGGGAATCACTTTTTTTTGGCTGCACCTAGACAAAATCTGGCATCATATTCGGTTTCAGCACGTCGAATAACCAAGGAAACTGATGCGACATCGTTTTCTTTGCGACCACAGCTCACGAAAAACTCAATCATAGAAGTTGATATTCGTGTTCGATATGATGGCATATAACTTGAGTACACATTGTCGTAGGCCGATGAAACCGCGTGCAATAGCTTCGTCTCGTCGAACTACACGAGTGCAATGCGCGAAGTTTGCGTGTGAACAATTTGTCTTCGAGAAAACGTCGATTATACATATGCGTTTTTACGACATCGTGGGAATCACTTTTTTTTCGCTGCACCTAGACAAAATCTGGCATCATATTCGGTTTCAGCACGTCGAATAACCAACGAAACTGATGCGACATCGTTTTCTTTGCGACCACAGCTCACGAAAAACTCAATCATAGAAGTTGATATTCGTGTTCGATATGATGGCATATAACTTGAGTACACATTGTCGTAGGCCGATGAAACCGCGTGCAATAGCTTCGTCCCGTGGAACTACACGAGTGCAATGCGCGAAGTTTGCGTGTGAACAATTTGTCTTCGAGAAAAAGTCGATTATACATATGCGTTTTTACGACTTCGTGGGAATCACTTTTTGTTGGCTGCACCTAGACAAAATCTGGCATCATATTCGGTTTCAGCACGTCGAATAACCAAGGAAACTGATGCGACATCGTTTTCTTTGCGACCACAGCTCACGAAAAACTCAATCATAGAAGTTGATATTCGTGTTCGATATGATGGCATATAACTTGAGTACACATTGTCGTAGGCCGATGAAACCGCATGCAATAGCTTCGTCCCGTGGAACTACACGAGTGCAATGCGCGAAGTTTGCGTGTGAACAATTTGTCTTCGAGAAAAAGTCGATTATACATATGCGTTTTTACGACTTCGTGGGAATCACTTTTTGTTGGCTGCACCTAGACAAAATCTGGCATCATATTCGGTTTCAGCACGTCGAATAACCAAGGAAACTGATGCGACATCGTTTTCTTTGCGACCACAGCTCACGAAAAACTCAATCATAGATGTTGATATTCGTGTTCGATATGATGGCATATAACTTGAGTGCACATTGTCGTAGGCCGATGAAACCGCGTGCAATAGCTTCGTCTCGTCGAACTACACGAGTGCAATGCGCGAAGTTTGCGTGTGAACAATTTGTCTTCGAGAAAAAGTCGATTATACATATGCGTTTTTACGACTTCGTGGGAATCACTTTTTTTTGGCTGCACCTAGACAAAATCTGGCATCATATTCGGTTTTAGCACGTCGAATAACCAAGGAAACTGATGCGACATCGTTTTCTTTGCGACCACAGCTCACGAAAAACTCAATCATAGAAGTTGATATTCGTGTTCGATATGATGGCATATAACTTGAGTACACATTGTCGTAGGCCGATGAAACCGCGTGCAATAGCTTCGTCTCGTCGAACTACACGAGTGCAATGCGCGAAGTTTGCGTGTGAACAATTTGTCTTCGAGAAAAAGTCGATTATACATATGCGTTTTAACGACATCGTGGGAACCACTTTTTTTTGGCTGCACCTAGACAAAATCTGGCATCATATTCGGATTCAGCACGTCGAATAACCAAGGAAACTGATGCGACATCGTTTTCTTTGCGACCACAGCTCACGAAAAACTCAATCATAGAAGTTGATATTCGTGTTCGATATGATGGCATATAACTTGAGTACACATTGTCGTAGGCCGATGAAACCGCGTGCAATAGCTTCGTCTCGTCGAACTACACGAGTGCAATGCACGAAGTTCGCTTGTGAACAATTTGTCTTCGAGAATAAGTCGATTATACATATGCGTTTTTACGACATCGTGGGAATCACTTTTTTTTGGCTGCACCTAGACAAAATCTGGCATCATATTCGGTTTCAGCACGTCGAATAACCAAGGAAACTGATGCGACATCGTTTTCTTTGCGACCACAGCTCACGAAAAACTCAATCATAGAAGTCGATATTCGTGTTCGATATGATGGCATATAACTTGAGTACACATTGTCGTAGGGCGATGAAACCGCGTGCAATAGCTTCGTCTCGTCGAACTACACGGGTGCAATGCGCGAAATTTGCGTGTGAACAATTTGTCTTCGAGAAAACGTCGATTATACATATGCGTTTTTACGACATCGTGGGAATCACTTTTTTTTGGCTGCACCTAGACAAAATCTGGCATCATATTCGGTTTCAGCACGTCGAATAACCAAGGAAACTGATGCGACATCGTTTTCTTTGCGACCACAGCTCACGAAAAACTCAATCATAGAAGTTGATATTCGTGTTCGATATGATGGCATATAACTTGAGTACACATTGTCGTAGGCCGATGAAACCGCGTGCAATAGCTTCGTCTCGTCGAACTACACGAGTGCAATGCGCGAAGTTTGCGTGTGAACAATTTGTCTTCGAGAAAACGTCGATTATACATATGCGTTTTTACGACATCGTGGGAATCACTTTTTTTTGGCTGCACCTAGACAAAATCTGGCATCATATTCGGTTTCAGCACGTCGAATAACCAAGGAAACTGATGCGACATCGTTTTCTTTGCGACCACAGCTCACGAAAAACTCAATCATAGAAGTTGATATTCGTGTTCGATATGATGGCATATAACTTGAGTACACATTGTCGTAGGCCGATGAAACCGCGTGCAATAGCTTCGTCTCGTCGAACTACACGAGTGCAATGCGCGAAGTTTGCGTGTGAACAATTTGTCTTCGAGAAAAAGTCGATTATACATATGCGTTTTTACGACTTCGTGGGAATCACTTTTTTTTGGCTGCACCTAGACAAAATCTGGCATCATATTCGGTTTCAGCACGTCGAATAACCAAGGAAACTGATGCGACATCGTTTTATTTGCGACCACAGCTCACGAAAAACTCAATCATAGAAGTTGATATTCGTGTTCGATATGATGGCATATAACTTGAGTACACATTGTCGTAGGCCGATGAAACCGCGTGCAATAGCTTCGTCTCGTGGAACTACACGAGTGCAATGCGCGAAGTTTGCGTGTGAACAATTTGTCTTCGAGAAAAAGTCGATTATACATATGCGTTTTTACGACATCGTGGGAATCACTTTTTTTTGGCTGCACCTAGACAAAATCTGGCATCATATTCGGTTTCAGCACGTCGAATAACCAAGGAAACTGATGCGACATCGTTTTCTTTGCGACCACAGCTCACGAAAAACTCAATCATAGAAGTTGATATTCGTGTTCGATATGATGGCATATAACTTGAGTACACATTGTCGTAGGCCGATGAAACCGCGTGCAATAGCTTCGTCCCGTGGAACTACACGAGTGCAATGCGCGAAGTTTGCGTGTGAACAATTTGTCTTCGAGAAAAAGTCGATTATACATATGCGTTTTTACGACTTCGTGGGAATCACTTTTTGTTGGCTGCACCTAGACAAAATCTGGCATCATATTCGGTTTCAGCACGTCGAATAACCAAGGAAACTGATGCGACATCGTTTTCTTTGCGACCACAGCTCACGAAAAACTCAATCATAGATGTTGATATTCGTGTTCGATATGATGGCATATAACTTGAGTGCACATTGTCGTAGGCCGATGAAACCGCGTGCAATAGCTTCGTCTCGTCGAACTACACGAGTGCAATGCGCGAAGTTTGCGTGTGAACAATTTGTCTTCGAGAAAAAGTCGATTATACATATGCGTTTTTACGACTTCGTGGGAATCACTTTTTTTTGGCTGCACCTAGACAAAATCTGGCATCATATTCGGTTTTAGCACGTCGAATAACCAAGGAAACTGATGCGACATCGTTTTCTTTGCGACCACAGCTCACGAAAAACTCAATCATAGAAGTTGATATTCGTGTTCGATATGATGGCATATAACTTGAG
Source organism: Diachasmimorpha longicaudata (assembly GCF_034640455.1). Taxonomy (NCBI): domain Eukaryota; kingdom Metazoa; phylum Arthropoda; class Insecta; order Hymenoptera; family Braconidae; genus Diachasmimorpha; species Diachasmimorpha longicaudata. The sequence goes on along the minus strand of NC_087239.1, from coordinate 1,389,164 downwards.
TACACATTGTCGTAGGCCGATGAAACCGCGTGCAATAGCTTCGTCTCGTCGAACTACACGAGTGCAATGCGCGAAGTTTGCGTGTGAACAATTTGTCTTCGAGAAAAAGTCGATTATACATATGCGTTTTAACGACATCGTGGGAACCACTTTTTTTTGGCTGCACCTAGACAAAATCTGGCATCATATTCGGATTCAGCACGTCGAATAACCAAGGAAACTGATGCGACATCGTTTTCTTTGCGACCACAGCTCACGAAAAACTCAATCATAGAAGTTGATATTCGTGTTCGATATGATGGCATATAACTTGAGTACACATTGTCGTAGGCCGATGAAACCGCGTGCAATAGCTTCGTCTCGTCGAACTACACGAGTGCAATGCACGAAGTTCGCTTGTGAACAATTTGTCTTCGAGAATAAGTCGATTATACATATGCGTTTTTACAACATCGTGGGAATCACTTTTTTTTGGCTGCACCTAGCCAAAATCTGGCATCATATTCGGTTTCAGCACGTCGAATAACCAAGGAAACTGATGCGACATCGTTTTCTTTGCGACCACAGCTCACGAAAAACTCAATCATAGAAGTCGATATTCGTGTTCGATATGATGGCATATAACTTGAGTACACATTGTCGTAGGGCGATGAAACCGCGTGCAATAGCTTCGTCTCGTCGAACTACACGGGTGCAATGCGCGAAATTTGCGTGTGAACAATTTGTCTTCGAGAAAACGTCGATTATACATATGCGTTTTTACGACATCGTGGGAATCACTTTTTTTTGGCTGCACCTAGACAAAATCTGGCATCATATTCGGTTTCAGCACGTCGAATAACCAAGGAAACTGATGCGACGTCGTTTTCTTTGCGACCACAGCTCACGAAAAACTCAATCATAGAAGTTGATATTCGTGTTCGATATGATGGCATATAACTTGAGTACACATTGTCGTAGGCCGATGAAACCGCGTGCAATAGCTTCGTCTCGTCGAACTACACGAGTGCAATGCGCGAAGTTTGCGTGTGAACAATTTGTCTTCGAGAAAAAGTCGATTATACATATGCGTTTTTACGACTTCGTGGGAATCACTTTTTTTTGGCTGCACCTAGACAAAATCTGGCATCATATTCGGTTTCAGCACGTCGAATAACCAAGGAAACTGATGCGACATCGTTTTATTTGCGACCACAGCTCACGAAAAACTCAATCATAGAAGTTGATATTCGTGTTCGATATGATGGCATATAACTTGAGTACACATTGTCGTAGGCCGATGAAACCGCGTGCAATAGCTTCGTCTCGTGGAACTACACGAGTGCAATGCGCGAAGTTTGCGTGTGAACAATTTGTCTTCGAGAAAAAGTCGATTATACATATGCGTTTTTACGACATCGTGGGAATCACTTTTTTTTGGCTGCACCTAGACAAAATCTGGCATCATATTCGGTTTCAGCACGTCGAATAACCAAGGAAACTGATGCGACATCGTTTTCTTTGCGACCACAGCTCACGAAAAACTCAATCATAGAAGTTGATATTCGTGTTCGATATGATGGCATATAACTTGAGTACACATTGTCGTAGGCCGATGAAACCGCGTGCAATAGCTTCGTCTCGTCGAACTACACGAGTGCAATGCGCGAAGTTTGCGTGTGAACAATTTGTCTTCGAGAAAACGTCGATTATACATATGCGTTTTTACGACATCGTGGGAATCACTTTTTTTTCGCTGCACCTAGACAAAATCTGGCATCATATTCGGTTTCAGCACGTCGAATAATCAACGAAACTGATGCGACATCGTTTTCTTTGCGACCACAGCTCACGAAAAACTCAATCATAGAAGTTGATATTCGTGTTCGATATGATGGCATATAACTTGAGTACACATTGTCGTAGGCCGATGAAACCGCGTGCAATAGCTTCGTCTCGTCGAACTACACGAGTGCAATGCGCGAAGTTTGCGTGTGAACAATTTGTCTTCGAGAAAAAGTCGATTATACATATGCGTTTTTACGACTTCGTGGGAATCACTTTTTTTTGGCTGCACCTAGACAAAATCTGGCATCATATTCGGTTTTAGCACGTCGAATAACCAAGGAAACTAATGCGACATCGTTTTCTTTGCGACCACAGCTCACGAAAAACTCAATCATAGAAGTTGATATTCGTGTTCGATATGATGGCATATAACTTGAGTACACATTGTCGTAGGCCGATGAAACCGCGTGCAATAGCTTCGTCTCGTCGAACTACACGAGTGCAATGCGCGAAGTTTGCGTGTGAACAATTTGTCTTCGAGAAAAAGTCGATTATACATATGCGTTTTTACGACTTCGTGGGAATCACTTTTTTTTGGCTGCACCTAGACAAAATCTGGCATCATATTCGGTTTTAGCACGTCGAATAACCAAGGAAACTGATGCGACATCGTTTTCTTTGCGACCACAGCTCACGAAAAACTCAATCATAGAAGTTGATATTCGTGTTCGATATGATGGCATATAACTTGAGTACACATTGTCGTAGGCCGATGAAACCGCGTGCAATAGCTTCGTCTCGTCGAACTACACGAGTGCAATGCGCGAAGTTTGCGTGTGAACAATTTGTCTTCGAGAAAAAGTCGATTATACATATGCGTTTTTACGACTTCGTGGGAATCACTTTTTTTTGGCTGCACCTAGACAAAATCTGGCATCATATTCGGTTTTAGCACGTCGAATAACCAAGGAAACTGATGCGACATCGTTTTCTTTGCGACCACAGCTCACGAAAAACTCAATCATAGAAGTTGATATTCGTGTTCGATATGATGGCATATAACTTGAGTACACATTGTCGTAGGCCGATGAAACCGCGTGCAATAGCTTCGTCTAGTCGACCTACACGAGTGCAATGCGCGAAGTTTGCGTGTGAACAATTTGTCTTCGAGAAAAAGTCGATTATACATATGCGTTTTTACGACATCGTGGGAACCACTTTTTTTGCTGCACCTAGACAAAATCTGGCATCATATTCGGTTTCAGCACGTCGAATAACCAAGGAAACTGATGCGACATTGTTTTCTTTGCGACCACAGCTCACGAAAAACTCAATCATAGAAGTTGATATTCGTGTTCGATATGATGGCATATAACTTGAGTACACATTGTCGTAGGCCGATGAAACCGCGTGCAATAGCTTCGTCTCGTCGAACTACACCAGTGCAATGCGCGAAGTTTGCGTGTGAACAATTTGTCTTCGAGAAAAAGTCGATTATACATATGCGTTTTTACGACATCGTGGGAATCACTTTTTTTTGGCTGCACCTAGACAAAATCTGGCATCATATTCGGTTTCAGCACGTTGAATAACCAAGGAAACTGATGCGACATCGTTTTCTTTGCGACCACAGCTCACGAAAAACTCAATCATAGAAGTCGATATTCGTGTTCGATATGATGGCATATAACTTGAGTACACATTGTCGTAGGGCGATGAAACCGCGTGCAATAGCTTCGTCTCGTCGAACTACACGAGTGCAATGCGCGAAATTTGCGTGTGAACAATTTGTCTTCGAGAAAAAGTCGATTATACATATGCGTTTTTACGACATCGTGGGAATCACTTTTTTTTGGCTGCACCTAGACAAAATCTGGCATCATATTCGGTTTCAGCACGTCGAATAACCAAGGAAACTGATGCGACATCGTTTTCTTTGCGACCACAGCTCACGAAAAACTCAATCATAGAAGTTGATATTCGTGTTCGATATGATGGCATATAACTTGAGTACACATTGTCGTAGGCCGATGAAACCGCGTGCAATAGCTTCGTCTCGTCGAACTACACGAGTGCAATGCGCGAAATTTGCGTGTGAACAATTTGTCTTCGAGAAAAAGTCGATTATACATATGCGTTTTTACGACTTCGTGGGAATCACTTTTTTTTGGCTGCACCTAGACAAAATCTGGCATCATATTCGGTTTTAGCACGTCGAATAACCAAGGAAACTGATGCGACATCGTTTTCTTTGCGACCACAGCTCACGAAAAACTCAATCATAGAAGTTGATATTCGTGTTCGATATGATGGCATATAACTTGAGTACACATTGTCGTAGGCCGATGAAACCGCGTGCAATAGCTTCGTCTCGTCGAACTACACGAGTGCAATGCGCGAAGTTTGCGTGTGAACAATTTGTCTTCGAGAAAAAGTCGATTATACATATGCGTTTTTACGACTTCGTGGGAATCACTTTTTTTTGGCTGCACCTAGACAAAATCTGGCATCATATTCGGTTTTAGCACGTCGAATAACCAAGGAAACTGATGCGACATCGTTTTCTTTGCGACCACAGCTCACGAAAAACTCAATCATAGAAGTTGATATTCGTGTTCGATATGATGGCATATAACTTGAGTACACATTGTCGTAGGCCGATGAAACCGCGTGCAATAGCTTCGTCTAGTCGACCTACACGAGTGCAATGCGCGAAGTTTGCGTGTGAACAATTTGTCTTCGAGAAAAAGTCGATTATACATATGCGTTTTTACGACATCGTGGGAACCACTTTTTTTGCTGCACCTAGACAAAATCTGGCATCATATTCGGTTTCAGCACGTCGAATAACCAAGGAAACTGATGCGACATTGTTTTCTTTGCGACCACAGCTCACGAAAAACTCAATTATAGAAGTTGATATTCGTGTTCGATATGATGGCATATAACTTGAGTACACATTGTCGTAGGCCGATGAAACCGCGTGCAATAGCTTCGTCTCGTCGAACTACACCAGTGCAATGCGCGAAGTTTGCGTGTGAACAATTTGTCTTCGAGAAAAAGTCGATTATACATATGCGTTTTTACGACATCGTGGGAATCACTTTTTTTTGGCTGCACCTAGACAAAATCTGGCATCATATTCGGTTTCAGCACGTTGAATAACCAAGGAAACTGATGCGACATCGTTTTCTTTGCGACCACAGCTCACGAAAAACTCAATCATAGAAGTCGATATTCGTGTTCGATATGATGGCATATAACTTGAGTACACATTGTCGTAGGGCGATGAAACCGCGTGCAATAGCTTCGTCTCGTCGAACTACACGAGTGCAATGCGCGAAATTTGCGTGTGAACAATTTGTCTTCGAGAAAACGTCGATTATACATATGCGTTTTTACGACATCGTGGGAATCACTTTTTTTTGGCTGCACCTAGACAAAATCTGGCATCATATTCGGTTTCAGCACGTCGAATAACCAAGGAAACTAATGCGACATCGTTTTCTTTGCGACCACAGCTCACGAAAAACTCAATCATAGAAGTTGATATTCGTGTTCGATATGATGGCATATAACTTGAGTACACATTGTCGTAGGCCGATGAAACCGCGTGCAATAGCTTCGTCTCGTCGAACTACACGAGTGCAATGCGCGAAGTTTGCGTGTGAACAATTTGTCTTCGAGAAAAAGTCGATTATACATATGCGTTTTTACGACTTCGTGGGAATCACTTTTTTTTGGCTGCACCTAGACAAAATCTGGCATCATATTCGGTTTTAGCACGTCGAATAACCAAGGAAACTGATGCGACATCGTTTTCTTTGCGACCACAGCTCACGAAAAACTCAATCATAGAAGTTGATATTCGTGTTCGATATGATGGCATATAACTTGAGTACACATTGTCGTAGGCCGATGAAACCGCGTGCAATAGCTTCGTCTAGTCGACCTACACGAGTGCAATGCGCGAAGTTTGCGTGTGAACAATTTGTCTTCGAGAAAAAGTCGATTATACATATGCGTTATTACGACATCGTGGGAACCACTTTTTTTGCTGCACCTAGACAAAATCTGGCATCATATTCGGTTTCAGCACGTCGAATAACCAAGGAAACTGATGCGACATCGTTTTCTTTGCGACCACAGCTCACGAAAAACTCAATCATAGAAGTTGATATTCGTGTTCGATATGATGGCATATAACTTGAGTACACATTGTCGTAGGCCGACGAAACCACGTGCAATAGCTTCGTCTCGTCGAACTACACGAGTGCAATGCGCGAAGTTTGCGTGTGAACAATTTGTCTTCGAGAAAAAGTCGATTATACATATGCGTTTTTACGACTTCGTGGGAATCACTTTTTTTTGGCTGCACCTAGACAAAATCTGGCATCATATTCGGTTTCAGCACGTCGAATAACCAAGGAAACTGATGCGACATCGTTTTCTTTGCGACCACAGCTCACGAAAAACTCAATCATAGAAGTTGATATTCGTGTTCGATATGATGGCATATAACTTGAGTACACATTGTCGTAGGCCGATGAAACCACGTGCAATAGCTTCGTCTCGTCGAACTACACGAGTGCAATGCGCGACGTTTGCGTGTGAACAATTTGTCTTCGAGAAAAAGTGGATTATACATATGCGTTTTTACGACTTCGTGGGAATCACTTTTTTTTGGCTGCACCTAGACAAAATCTGGCATCATATTCGGTTTTAGCACGTCGAATAACCAAGGAAACTGATGCGACATCGTTTTCTTTGCGACCACAGCTCACGAAAAACTCAATCATAGAAGTTGATATTCGTGTTCGATATGATGGCATATAACTTGAGTACACATTGTCGTAGGCCGATGAAACCGCGTGCAATAGCTTCGTCTCGTCGAACTACACGAGTGCAATGCGCGAAGTTTGCGTGTGAACAATTTGTCTTCGAGAAAAAGTCGATTATACATATGCGTTTTTACGACTTCGTGGGAATCACTTTTTTTTGGCTGCACCTAGACAAAATCTGGCATCATATTCGGTTTTAGCACGTCGAATAACCAAGGAAACTGATGCGACATCGTTTTCTTTGCGACCACAGCTCACGAAAAACTCAATCATAGAAGTTGATATTCGTGTTCGATATGATGGCATATAACTTGAGTACACATTGTCGTAGGCCGATGAAACCGCGTGCAATAGCTTCGTCTAGTCGACCTACACGAGTGCAATGCGCGAAGTTTGCGTGTGAACAATTTGTCTTCGAGAAAAAGTCGATTATACATATGCGTTTTTACGACATCGTGGGAACCACTTTTTTTGCTGCACCTAGACAAAATCTGGCATCATATTCGGTTTCAGCACGTCGAATAACCAAGGAAACTGATGCGACATCGTTTTCTTTGCGACCACAGCTCACGAAAAACTCAATCATAGAAGTTGATATTCGTGTTCGATATGATGGCATATAACTTGAGTACACATTGTCGTAGGCCGACGAAACCACGTGCAATAGCTTCGTCTCGTCGAACTACACGAGTGCAATGCGCGAAGTTTGCGTGTGAACAATTTGTCTTCGAGAAAAAGTCGATTATACATATGCGTTTTTACGACATCGTGGGAATCACTTTTTTTTGGCTGCACCTAGACAAATTCTGGCATCATATTCGGTTTCAGCACGTCGAATAACCAAGGAAACTGATGCGACATCGTTTTCTTTGCGACCACAGCTCACGAAAAACTCAATCATAGAAGTTGATATTCGTGTTCGATATGATGGCATATAACTTGAGTACACATTGTCGTAGGCCGATGAAACCGCGTGCAATAGCTTCGTCTCGTCGAACTACACGAGTGCAATGCGCGAAGTTTGCGTGTGAACAATTTGTCTTCGAGAAAAAGTCGATTATACATATGCGTTTTTACGACTTCGTGGGAATCACTTTTTTTTGGCTGCACCTAGACAAAATCTGGCATCATATTCGGTTTTAGCACGTCGAATAACCCAGGAAACTGATGCGACATCGTTTTCTTTGCGACCACAGCTCACGAAAAACTCAATCATAGAAGTTGATATTCGTGTTCGATATGATGGCATATAACTTGAGTACACATTGTCGTAGGCCGATGAAACCGCGTGCAATAGCTTCGTCTAGTCGACCTACACGAGTGCAATGCGCGAAGTTTGCGTGTGAACAATTTGTCTTCGAGAAAAAGTCGATTATACATATGCGTTTTTACGACATCGTGGGAACCACTTTTTTTGCTGCACCTAGACAAAATCTGGCATCATATTCGGTTTCAGCACGTCGAATAACCAAGGAAACTGATGCGACATCGTTTTCTTTGCGACCACAGCTCACGAAAAACTCAATCATAGAAGTCGATATTCGTGTTCGATATGATGGCATATAACTTGAGTACACATTGTCGTAGGGCGATGAAACCGCGTGCAATAGCTTCGTCTCGTCGAACTACACGAGTGCAATGCGCGAAATTTGCGTGTGAACAATTTGTCTTCGAGAAAACGTCGATTATACATATGCGTTTTTACGACATCGTGGGAATCACTTTTTTTTGGCTGCACCTAGACAAAATCTGGCATCATATTCGGTTTCAGCACGTCGAATAACCAAGGAAACTGATGCGACATCGTTTTCTTTGCGACCACAGCTCACGAAAAACTCAATCATAGAAGTTGATATTCGTGTTCGATATGATGGCATATAACTTGAGTACACATTGTCGTAGGCCGATGAAACCGCGTGCAATAGCTTCGTCTCGTCGAACTACACGAGTGCAATGCGCGACGTTTGCGTGTGAACAATTTGTCTTCGAAAAAATGTCGATTATACATATGCGTTTTTACGACATCGTGGGAATCACTTTTTTTTGGCTGCACCTAGACAAAATCTGGCATCATATTCGGTTTCAGCACGTCGAATAACCAAAGAAACTGATGCGACATCGTTTTCTTTGCGACCACAGCTCACGAAAAACTCAATCATAGAAGTTGATATTCGTGTTCGATATGATGGCATATAACTTGAGTACACATTGTCGTAGGCCGATGAAACCGCGTGCAACAGCTTCGTCTCGTCGAACTACAGGAGTGCAATGCGCGAAGTTTGCGTGTGACCAATTTGTCTTCGAGAAAAAGTCGATTATACATATGCGTTTTTACGACATCGTGGGAATCACTTTTTTTTGGCTGCACCTAGACAAAATCTGGCATCATATTCGGTTTCAGCACGTCGAATAACCAAAGAAACTGATGCGACATCGTTTTCTTTGCGACCACAGCTCACGAAAAACTCAATCATAGAAGTTGATATTCGTGTTCGATATGATGGCATATAACTTGAGTACACATTGTCGTAGGCCGACGAAACCACGTGCAATAGCTTCGTCTCGTCGAACTACACGAGTGCAATGCGCGAAGTTTGCGTGTGAACAATTTGTCTTCGAGAAAAAGTCGATTATACATATGCGTTTTTACGACATCGTGGGAATCACTTTTTTTTGGCTGCACCTAGACAAATTCTGGCATCATATTCGGTTTCAGCACGTCGAATAACCAAGGAAACTGATGCGACATCGTTTTCTTTGCGACCACAGCTCACGAAAAACTCAATCATAGAAGTTGATATTCGTGTTCGATATGATGGCATATAACTTGAGTACACATTGTCGTAGGCCGATGAAACCGCGTGCAATAGCTTCGTCTCGTCGAACTACACGAGTGCAATGCGCGAAGTTTGCGTGTGAACAATTTGTCTTCGAGAAAAAGTCGATTATACATATGCGTTTTTACGACTTCGTGGGAATCACTTTTTTTTGGCTGCACCTAGACAAAATCTGGCATCATATTCGGTTTTAGCACGTCGAATAACCCAGGAAACTGATGCGACATCGTTTTCTTTGCGACCACAGCTCACGAAAAACTCAATCATAGAAGTTGATATTCGTGTTCGATATGATGGCATATAACTTGAGTACACATTGTCGTAGGCCGATGAAACCGCGTGCAATAGCTTCGTCTAGTCGACCTACACGAGTGCAATGCGCGAAGTTTGCGTGTGAACAATTTGTCTTCGAGAAAAAGTCGATTATACATATGCGTTTTTACGACATCGTGGGAACCACTTTTTTTGCTGCACCTAGACAAAATCTGGCATCATATTCGGTTTCAGCACGTCGAATAACCAAGGAAACTGATGCGACATCGTTTTCTTTGCGACCACAGCTCACGAAAAACTCAATCATAGAAGTCGATATTCGTGTTCGATATGATGGCATATAACTTGAGTACACATTGTCGTAGGGCGATGAAACCGCGTGCAATAGCTTCGTCTCGTCGAACTACACGAGTGCAATGCGCGAAATTTGCGTGTGAACAATTTGTCTTCGAGAAAACGTCGATTATACATATGCGTTTTTACGACATCGTGGGAATCACTTTTTTTTGGCTGCACCTAGACAAAATCTGGCATCATATTCGGTTTCAGCACGTCGAATAACCAAGGAAACTGATGCGACATCGTTTTCTTTGCGACCACAGCTCACGAAAAACTCAATCATAGAAGTTGATATTCGTGTTCGATATGATGGCATATAACTTGAGTACACATTGTCGTAGGCCGATGAAACCGCGTGCAATAGCTTCGTCTCGTCGAACTACACGAGTGCAATGCGCGACGTTTGCGTGTGAACAATTTGTCTTCGAAAAAATGTCGATTATACATATGCGTTTTTACGACATCGTGGGAATCACTTTTTTTTGGCTGCACCTAGACAAAATCTGGCATCATATTCGGTTTCAGCACGTCGAATAACCAAAGAAACTGATGCGACATCGTTTTCTTTGCGACCACAGCTCACGAAAAACTCAATCATAGAAGTTGATATTCGTGTTCGATATGATGGCATATAACTTGAGTACACATTGTCGTAGGCCGATGAAACCGCGTGCAACAGCTTCGTCTCGTCGAACTACAGGAGTGCAATGCGCGAAGTTTGCGTGTGACCAATTTGTCTTCGAGAAAAAGTCGATTATACATATGCGTTTTTACGACATCGTGGGAATCACTTTTTTTTGGCTGCACCTAGACAAAATCTGGCATCATATTCGGTTTCAGCACGTCGAATAACCAAAGAAACTGATGCGACATCGTTTTCTTTGCGACCACAGCTCACGAAAAACTCAATCATAGAAGTTGATATTCGTGTTCGATATGATGGCATATAACTTGAGTACACATTGTCGTAGGCCGATGAAACCGCGTGCAATAGCTTCGTCTCGTGGAACTACACGAGTGCAATGCGCGAAGTTTGCGTGTGACCAATTTGTCTTCGAGAAAAAGTCGATTATACATATGCGTTTTTACGACATCGTGGGAATCACTTTTTTTTGGCTGCACCTAGACAAAATCTGGCATCATATTCGGTTTCAGCACGTCGAATAACCAAGGAAACTGATGCGACATCGTTTTCTTTGCGACCACAGCTCACGAAAAACTCAATCATAGAAGTTGATATTCGTGTTCGATATGATGGCATATAACTTGAGTACACATTGTCGTAGTCCGATGAAACCGCGTGCAATAGCTTCGTCTCGTCGAACTACACGAGTGCACTGCGCGAAGTTTGCGTGTGACCAATTTGTCTTCGAGAAAAAGTCGATTATACATATGCGTTTTTACGACATCGTGGGAATCACTTTTTTTTGGCTGCACCTAGACAAAATCTGGCATCATATTTGGTTTCAGCACGTCGAATAACCAATGAAACTGATGCGACATCGTTTTCTTTGCGACCACAGCTCACGAAAAACTCAATCATAGAAGTTGATATTCGTGTTCGATATGATGGCATATAACTTGAGTACACATTGTCGTAGGCCGATGAAACCGCGTGCAACAGCTTCGTCTCGTCGAACTACAGGAGTGCAATGCGCGAAGTTTGCGTGTGACCAATTTGTCTTCGAGAAAAAGTCGATTATACATATGCGTTTTTACGACATCGTGGGAATCACTTTTTTTTGGCTGCACCTAGACAAAATCTGGCATCATATTCGGTTTCAGCACGTCGAATAACCAAAGAAACTGATGCGACATCGTTTTCTTTGCGACCACAGCTCACGAAAAACTCAATCATAGAAGTTGATATTCGTGTTCGATATGATGGCATATAACTTGAGTACACATTGTCGTAGGCCGATGAAACCGCGTGCAATAGCTTCGTCTCGTGGAACTACACGAGTGCAATGCGCGAAGTTTGCGTGTGACCAATTTGTCTTCGAGAAAAAGTCGATTATACATATGCGTTTTTACGACATCGTGGGAATCACTTTTTTTTGGCTGCACCTAGACAAAATCTGGCATCATATTCGGTTCCAGCACGTCGAATAACCAAGGAAACTGATGCGACATCGTTTTCTTTGCGACCACAGCTCACGAACAACTCAATCATAGAAGTTGATATTCGTGTTCGATATGATGGCATATAACTTGAGTACACATTGTCGTAGGCCGATGAAACCGCGTGCAATAGCTTCGTCTCGTCGAACTACACGAGTGCAATGCGCGAAGTTTGCGTGTGACCAATTTGTCTTCGAGAAAAAGTCGATTATACATATGCGTTTTTACGACATCGTGGGAATCACTTTTTTTTGGCTGCACCTAGACAAAATCTGGCATCATATTCGGTTTCAGCACGTCGAATAACCAAGGAAACTGATGCGACATCGTTTTCTTTGCGACCACAGCTCACGAAAAACTCAATCATAGAAGTTGATATTCGTGTTCGATATGATGGCATATAACTTGAGTACACATTGTCGTAGGCCGATGAAACCGCGTGCAATAGCTTCGTCTCGTCGAACTACACGAGTGCAATGCGCGAAGTTCGCTTGTGAACAATTTGTCTTCGAGAAAAAGTCGATTATACATATGCGTTTTACGACATCGTGGGAATCACTTTTTTTTGGCTGCACCTAGACAAAATCTGGCATCATATTTGGTTTCAGCACGTCGAATAACCAATGAAACTGATGCGACATCGTTTTCTTTGCGACCACAGCTCACGAAAAACTCAATCATAGAAGTTGATATTCGTGTTCGATATGATGGCATATAACTTGAGTACACATTGTCGTAGGCCGATGAAACCGCGTGCAACAGCTTCGTCTCGTCGAACTACAGGAGTGCAATGCGCGAAGTTTGCGTGTGACCAATTTGTCTTCGAGAAAAAGTCGATTATACATATGCGTTTTTACGACATCGTGGGAATCACTTTTTTTTGGCTGCACCTAGACAAAATCTGGCATCATATTCGGTTTTAGCACGTCGAATAACCAAAGAAACTGATGCGACATCGTTTTCTTTGCGACCACAGCTCACGAAAAACTCAATCATAGAAGTTGATATTCGTGTTCGATATGATGGCATATAACTTGAGTACACATTGTCGTAGGCCGATGAAACCGCGTGCAATAGCTTCGTCTCGTGGAACTACACGAGTGCAATGCGCGAAGTTTGCGTGTGACCAATTTGTCTTCGAGAAAAAGTCGATTATACATATGCGTTTTTACGACATCGTGGGAATCACTTTTTTTTGGCTGCACCTAGACAAAATCTGGCATCATATTCGGTTTCAGCACGTCGAATAACCAAGGAAACTGATGCGACATCGTTTTCTTTGCGACCACAGCTCACGAATAACTCAATCATAGAAGTTGATATTCGTGTTCGATATGATGGCATATAACTTGAGTACACATTGTCGTAGGCCGATGAAACCGCGTGCAATAGCTTCGTCTCGTCGAACTACACGAGTGCAATGCGCGAAGTTTGCGTGGGAACAATTTGTCTTCGAGAAAAAGTCGATTATACATATGCGTTTTTACGACTTCGTGGGAATCACTTTTTTTTGGCTGCACCTAGACAAAATCTGGCATCATATTCGGTTTCAGCACGTCGAATAACCAAGGAAACTGATGCGACATCGTTTTCTTTGCGACCACAGCTCACGAAAAACTCAATCATAGAAGTTGATATTCGTGTTCGATATGATGGCATATAACTTGAGTACACATTGTCGTAGGCCGATGAAACCGCGTGCAATAGCTTCGTCTCGTCGAACTACACGAGTGCAATGCGCGACGTTTGCGTGTGAACAATTTGTCTTCGAGAAACCGTCGATTATACATATGCGTTTTTACGACATCGTGGGAATCACTTTTTTTTGGCTGCACCTAGACAAAATCTGGCATCATATTCGGTTTCAGCACGTCGAATAACCAAGGAAACTGACGCGACATCGTTTTCTTTGCGACCACAGCTCACGAAAAACTCAATCATAGAAGTTGATATTCGTGTTCGATATGATGGCATATAACTTGAGTACACATTGTCGTAGGCCGATGAAACCGCGTGCAATAGCTTCGTCTCGTGGAACTACACGAGTGCAATGCGCGAAGTTTGCGTGTGAACAATTTGTCTTCGAGAAAAGTCGATTATACATATGCGTTTTTACGACATCGTGGGAATCACTTTTTTTTGGCTGCACCTAGACAAAATCTGGCATCATATTCGGTTTCAGCACGTCGAATAACCGAAGAAACTGATGCGACATCGTTTTCTTTGCGACCACAGCTCACGAAAAACTCAATCATAGAAGTTGATATTCGTGTTCGATATGATGGCATATAACTTGAGTACACATTGTCGTAGGGCGATGAAACCGCGTGCAATAGCTTCGTCTCGTCGAACTACACGAGTGCAATGGGCGAAATTTGCGTGTGAACAATTTGTCTTCGAGAAAACGTCGATTATACATATGCGTTTTTACGACATCGTGGGAATCACTTTTTTTTGGCTGCACCTAGACAAAATCTGGCATCATATTCGGTTTCAGCACGTCGAATAACCAAGGAAACTGATGCGACATCGTTTTCTTTGCGACCACAGCTCACGAAAAACTCAATCATAGAAGTTGATATTCGTGTTCGATATGATGGCATATAACTTGAGTACACATTGTCGTAGGCCGATGAAACCGCGTGCAATAGCTTCGTCTCGTCGAACTACACGAGTGCAATGCGCGAAGTTTGCGTGTGAACAATTTCTCTTCGAGAAAACGTCGATTATACATATGCGTTTTTACTACATCGTGGGAATCACTTTTTTTTGGCTGCACCTAGACAAAATCTGGCATCATATTCGGTTTCAGCACGTCGAATAACCAAGGAAACTGATGCGACATCGTTTTCTTTGCGACCACAGCTCACGAAAAACTCAATCATAGAAGTTGATATTCGTGTTCGATATGATGGCATATAACTTGAGTACACATTGTCGTAGGCCGATGAAACCGCGTGCAATAGCTTCGTCTCGTCGAACTAGACGAGTGCAATGCGCGAAGTTCGCTTGTGAACAATTTGTCTTCGAGAAAAAGTCGATTATACATATGCGTTTTTACGACATCGTGGGAATCACTTTTTTTTGGCTGCACCTAGACAAAATCTGGCATCATATTCGGTTTCAGCACGTCGAATAACCAATGAAACTGATGCGACATCGTTTTCTTTGCGACCACAGCTCACGAAAAACTCAATCATAGAAGTTGATATTCGTGTTCGATATGATGGCATATAACTTGAGTACACATTGTCGTAGGCCGATGAAACCGCGTGCAACAGCTTCGTCTCGTCGAACTACAGGAGTGCAATGCGCGAAGTTTGCGTGTGACCAATTTGTCTTCGAGAAAAAGTCGATTATACATATGCGTTTTTACGACATCGTGGGAATCACTTTTTTTTGGCTGCACCTAGACAAAATCTGGCATCATATTCGGTTTCATCACGTCGAATAACCAAGGAAACTGATGCGACATCGTTTTCTTTGCGACCACAGCTCACGAAAAACTCAATCATAGAAGTTGATATTCGTGTTCGATATGATGGCATATAACTTGAGTACACATTGTCGTAGGCCGATGAAACCGCGTGCAATAGCTTCGTCTCGTCGAACTACACGAGTGCAATGCGCGAAGTTCGCTTGTGAACAATTTGTCTTCGAGAAAAAGTCGATTATACATATGCGTTTTTACGACATCGTGGGAATCACTTTTTTTTGGCTGCACCTAGACAAAATCTGGCATCATATTCGGTTTCAGCACGTCGAATAACCAATGAAACTGATGCGACATCGTTTTCTTTGCGACCACAGCTCACGAAAAACTCAATCATAGAAGTTGATATTCGTGTTCGATATGATGGCATATAACTTGAGTACACATTGTCGTAGGCCGATGAAACCGCGTGCAACAGCTTCGTCTCGTCGAACTACAGGAGTGCAATGCGCGAAGTTTGCGTGTGACCAATTTGTCTTCGAGAAAAAGTCGATTATACATATGCGTTTTTACGACATCGTGGGAATCACTTTTTTTTGGCTGCACCTAGACAAAATCTGGCATCATATTCGGTTTCATCACGTCGAATAACCAAGGAAACTGATGCGACATCGTTTTCTTTGCGACCACAGCTCACGAAAAACTCAATCATAGAAGTTGATATTCGTGTTCGATATGATGGCATATAACTTGAGTACACATTGTCGTAGGCCGATGAAACCGCGTGCAATAGCTTCGTCTCGTCGAACTACACGAGTGCAATGCGCGAAGTTCGCTTGTGAACAATTTGTCTTCGAGAAAAAGTCGATTATACATATGCGTTTTACGTCATCGTGGGAATCACTTTTTTTTGGCTGCACCTAGACAAAATCTGGCATCATATTCGGTTTCAGCACGTCGAAAAACCAAAGAAACTGATGCGACATCGTTTTCTTTGCGACCACAGCTCACGAAAAACTCAATCATAGAAGTTGATATTCGTGTTCGATATGATGGCATATAACTTGAGTACACATTGTCGTAGGCCGATGAAACCGCGTGCAATAGCTTCGTCTCGTGGAACTACACGAGTGCAATGCGCGAAGTTTGCGTGTGACCAATTTGTCTTCGAGAAAAAGTCGATTATACATATGCGTTTTTACGACATCGTGGGAATCACTTTTTTTTGGCTGCACCTAGACAAAATCTGGCATCATATTCGGTTTCAGCACGTCGAATAACCAAGGAAACTGATGCGACATCGTTTTCTTTGCGACCACAGCTCACGAAAAACTCAATCATAGAAGTTGATATTCGTGTTCGATATGATGGCATATAACTTGAGTACACATTGTCGTAGTCCGATGAAACCGCGTGCAATAGCTTCGTCTCGTCGAACTACACGAGTGCACTGCGCGAAGTTTGCGTGTGACCAATTTGTCTTCGAGAAAAAGTCGATTATACATATGCGTTTTTACGACATCGTGGGAATCACTTTTTTTTGGCTGCACCTAGACAAAATCTGGCATCATATTCGGTTTCAGCACGTCGAATAACCAAGGAAACTGATGCGACATCGTTTTCTTTGCGACCACAGCTCACGAAAAACTCAATCATAGAAGTTGATATTCGTGTTCGATATGATGGCATATAACTTGAGTACACATTGTCGTAGGCCGATGAAACCGCGTGCAATAGCTTCGTCTCGTCGAACTACACGAGTGCAATGCGCGAAGTTCGCTTGTGAACAATTTGTCTTCGAGAAAAAGTCGATTATACATATGCGTTTTACGACATCGTGGGAATCACTTTTTTTTGGCTGCACCTAGACAAAATCTGGCATCATATTTGGTTTCAGCACGTGGAATAACCAATGAAACTGATGCGACATCGTTTTCTTTGCGACCACAGCTCACGAAAAACTCAATCATAGAAGTTGATATTCGTGTTCGATATGATGGCATATAACTTGAGTACACATTGTCGTAGGCCGATGAAACCGCGTGCAACAGCTTCGTCTCGTCGAACTACAGGAGTGCAATGCGCGAAGTTTGCGTGTGACCAATTTGTCTTCGAGAAAAAGTCGATTATACATATGCGTTTTTACGACATCGTGGGAATCACTTTTTTTTGGCTGCACCTAGACAAAATCTGGCATCATATTCGGTTTCAGCACGTCGAATAACCAAAGAAACTGATGCGACATCGTTTTCTTTGCGACCACAGCTCACGAAAAACTCAATCATAGAAGTTGATATTCGTGTTCGATATGATGGCATATAACTTGAGTACACATTGTCGTAGGCCGATGAAACCGCGTGCAATAGCTTCGTCTCGTGGAACTACACGAGTGCAATGCGCGAAGTTTGCGTGTGACCAATTTGTCTTCGAGAAAAAGTCGATTATACATATGCGTTTTTACGACATCGTGGGAATCACTTTTTTTTGGCTGCACCTAGACAAAATCTGGCATCATATTCGGTTCCAGCACGTCGAATAACCAAGGAAACTGATGCGACATCGTTTTCTTTGCGACCACAGCTCACGAACAACTCAATCATAGAAGTTGATATTCGTGTTCGATATGATGGCATATAACTTGAGTACACATTGTCGTAGGCCGATGAAACCGCGTGCAATAGCTTCGTCTCGTCGAACTACACGAGTGCAATGCGCGAAGTTTGCGTGTGACCAATTTGTCTTCGAGAAAAAGTCGATTATACATATGCGTTTTTACGACATCGTGGGAATCACTTTTTTTTGGCTGCACCTAGACAAAATCTGGCATCATATTCGGTTTCAGCACGTCGAATAACCAAGGAAACTGATGCGACATCGTTTTCTTTGCGACCACAGCTCACGAAAAACTCAATCATAGAAGTTGATATTCGTGTTCGATATGATGGCATATAACTTGAGTACACATTGTCGTAGGCCGATGAAACCGCGTGCAATAGCTTCGTCTCGTCGAACTACACGAGTGCAATGCGCGAAGTTCGCTTGTGAACAATTTGTCTTCGAGAAAAAGTCGATTATACATATGCGTTTTACGACATCGTGGGAATCACTTTTTTTTGGCTGCACCTAGACAAAATCTGGCATCATATTTGGTTTCAGCACGTCGAATAACCAATGAAACTGATGCGACATCGTTTTCTTTGCGACCACAGCTCACGAAAAACTCAATCATAGAAGTTGATATTCGTGTTCGATATGATGGCATATAACTTGAGTACACATTGTCGTAGGCCGATGAAACCGCGTGCAACAGCTTCGTCTCGTCGAACTACAGGAGTGCAATGCGCGAAGTTTGCGTGTGACCAATTTGTCTTCGAGAAAAAGTCGATTATACATATGCGTTTTTACGACATCGTGGGAATCACTTTTTTTTGGCTGCACCTAGACAAAATCTGGCATCATATTCGGTTTTAGCACGTCGAATAACCAAAGAAACTGATGCGACATCGTTTTCTTTGCGACCACAGCTCACGAAAAACTCAATCATAGAAGTTGATATTCGTGTTCGATATGATGGCATATAACTTGAGTACACATTGTCGTAGGCCGATGAAACCGCGTGCAATAGCTTCGTCTCGTGGAACTACACGAGTGCAATGCGCGAAGTTTGCGTGTGACCAATTTGTCTTCGAGAAAAAGTCGATTATACATATGCGTTTTTACGACATCGTGGGAATCACTTTTTTTTGGCTGCACCTAGACAAAATCTGGCATCATATTCGGTTTCAGCACGTCGAATAACCAAGGAAACTGATGCGACATCGTTTTCTTTGCGACCACAGCTCACGAAAAACTCAATCATAGAAGTTGATATTCGTGTTCGATATGATGGCATATAACTTGAGTACACATTGTCGTAGGCCGATGAAACCGCGTGCAATAGCTTCGTCTCGTGGAACTACACGAGTGCAATGCGCGAAGTTTGCGTGTGAACAATTTGTCTTCGAGAAAAGTCGATTATACATATGCGTTTTTACGACATCGTGGGAATCACTTTTTTTTGGCTGCACCTAGACAAAATCTGGCATCATATTCGGTTTCAGCACGTCGAATAACCAAGGAAACTGATGCGACATCGTTTTCTTTGCGACCACAGCTCACGAAAAACTCAATCATAGAAGTTGATATTCGTGTTCGATATGATGGCATATAACTTGAGTACACATTGTCGTAGGCCGATGAAACCGCGTGCAATAGCTTCGTCTCGTCGAACTACACGAGTGCAATGCGCGAAGTTTGCGTGTGAACAATTTCTCTTCGAGAAAACGTCGATTATACATATGCGTTTTTACTACATCGTGGGAATCACTTTTTTTTGGCTGCACCTAGACAAAATCTGGCATCATATTCGGTTTCAGCACGTCGAATAACCAAGGAAACTGATGCGACATCGTTTTCTTTGCGACCACAGCTCACGAAAAACTCAATCATAGAAGTTGATATTCGTGTTCGATATGATGGCATATAACTTGAGTACACATTGTCGTAGGCCGATGAAACCGCGTGCAATAGCTTCGTCTCGTCGAACTACACGAGTGCAATGCGCGAAGTTCGCTTGTGAACAATTTGTCTTCGAGAAAAAGTCGATTATACATATGCGTTTTTACGACATCGTGGGAATCACTTTTTTTTGGCTGCACCTAGACAAAATCTGGCATCATATTCGGTTTCAGCACGTCGAATAACCAATGAAACTGATGCGACATCGTTTTCTTTGCGACCACAGCTCACGAAAAACTCAATCATAGAAGTTGATATTCGTGTTCGATATGATGGCATATAACTTGAGTACACATTGTCGTAGGCCGATGAAACCGCGTGCAACAGCTTCGTCTCGTCGAACTACAGGAGTGCAATGCGCGAAGTTTGCGTGTGACCAATTTGTCTTCGAGAAAAAGTCGATTATACATATGCGTTTTTACGACATCGTGGGAATCACTTTTTTTTGGCTGCACCTAGACAAAATCTGGCATCATATTCGGTTTCAGCACGTCGAATAACCAAGGAAACTGATGCGACATCGTTTTCTTTGCGACCACAGCTCACGAAAAACTCAATCATAGAAGTTGATATTCGTGTTCGATATGATGGCATATAACTTGAGTACACATTGTCGTAGGCCGATGAAACCGCGTGCAATAGCTTCGTCTCGTGGAACTACACGAGTGCAATGCGCGAAGTTTGCGTGTGAACAATTTGTCTTCGAGAAAAGTCGATTATACATATGCGTTTTTACGACATCGTGGGAATCACTTTTTTTTGGCTGCACCTAGACAAAATCTGGCATCATATTCGGTTTCAGCACGTCGAATAACCAAGGAAACTGATGCGACATCGTTTTCTTTGCGACCACAGCTCACGAAAAACTCAATCATAGAAGTTGATATTCGTGTTCGATATGATGGCATATAACTTGAGTACACATTGTCGTAGGCCGATGAAACCGCGTGCAATAGC
Organism: Diachasmimorpha longicaudata; assembly: GCF_034640455.1. Classification (NCBI taxonomy): domain Eukaryota; kingdom Metazoa; phylum Arthropoda; class Insecta; order Hymenoptera; family Braconidae; genus Diachasmimorpha; species Diachasmimorpha longicaudata. Next base: position 1,368,039 of record NC_087239.1, on the reverse strand, counting down.
TTCGTCTCGTCGAACTACACGAGTGCAATGCGCGAAGTTTGCGTGTGAACAATTTCTCTTCGAGAAAACGTCGATTATACATATGCGTTTTTACTACATCGTGGGAATCACTTTTTTTTGGCTGCACCTAGACAAAATCTGGCATCATATTCGGTTTCAGCACGTCGAATAACCAAGGAAACTGATGCGACATCGTTTTCTTTGCGACCACAGCTCACGAAAAACTCAATCATAGAAGTTGATATTCGTGTTCGATATGATGGCATATAACTTGAGTACACATTGTCGTAGGCCGATGAAACCGCGTGCAATAGCTTCGTCTCGTCGAACTACACGAGTGCAATGCGCGAAGTTCGCTTGTGAACAATTTGTCTTCGAGAAAAAGTCGATTATACATATGCGTTTTTACGACATCGTGGGAATCACTTTTTTTTGGCTGCACCTAGACAAAATCTGGCATCATATTCGGTTTCAGCACGTCGAATAACCAATGAAACTGATGCGACATCGTTTTCTTTGCGACCACAGCTCACGAAAAACTCAATCATAGAAGTTGATATTCGTGTTCGATATGATGGCATATAACTTGAGTACACATTGTCGTAGGCCGATGAAACCGCGTGCAACAGCTTCGTCTCGTCGAACTACAGGAGTGCAATGCGCGAAGTTTGCGTGTGACCAATTTGTCTTCGAGAAAAAGTCGATTATACATATGCGTTTTTACGACATCGTGGGAATCACTTTTTTTTGGCTGCACCTAGACAAAATCTGGCATCATATTCGGTTTCATCACGTCGAATAACCAAGGAAACTGATGCGACATCGTTTTCTTTGCGACCACAGCTGACGAAAAACTCAATCATAGAAGTTGATATTCGTGTTCGATATGATGGCATATAACTTGAGTACACATTGTCGTAGGCCGATGAAACCGCGTGCAATAGCTTCGTCTCGTCGAACTACACGAGTGCAATGCGCGAAGTTCGCTTGTGAACAATTTGTCTTCGAGAAAAAGTCGATTATACATATGCGTTTTTACGACATCGTGGGAATCACTTTTTTTTGGCTGCACCTAGACAAAATCTGGCATCATATTCGGTTTCAGCACGTCGAATAACCAATGAAACTGATGCGACATCGTTTTCTTTGCGACCACAGCTCACGAAAAACTCAATCATAGAAGTTGATATTCGTGTTCGATATGATGGCATATAACTTGAGTACACATTGTCGTAGGCCGATGAAACCGCGTGCAACAGCTTCGTCTCGTCGAACTACAGGAGTGCAATGCGCGAAGTTTGCGTGTGACCAATTTGTCTTCGAGAAAAAGTCGATTATACATATGCGTTTTTACGACATCGTGGGAATCACTTTTTTTTGGCTGCACCTAGACAAAATCTGGCATCATATTCGGTTTCATCACGTCGAATAACCAAGGAAACTGATGCGACATCGTTTTCTTTGCGACCACAGCTCACGAAAAACTCAATCATAGAAGTTGATATTCGTGTTCGATATGATGGCATATAACTTGAGTACACATTGTCGTAGGCCGATGAAACCGCGTGCAATAGCTTCGTCTCGTCGAACTACACGAGTGCAATGCGCGAAGTTCGCTTGTGAACAATTTGTCTTCGAGAAAAAGTCGATTATACATATGCGTTTTACGTCATCGTGGGAATCACTTTTTTTTGGCTGCACCTAGACAAAATCTGGCATCATATTCGGTTTCAGCACGTCGAAAAACCAAAGAAACTGATGCGACATCGTTTTCTTTGCGACCACAGCTCACGAAAAACTCAATCATAGAAGTTGATATTCGTGTTCGATATGATGGCATATAACTTGAGTACACATTGTCGTAGGCCGATGAAACCGCGTGCAATAGCTTCGTCTCGTGGAACTACACGAGTGCAATGCGCGAAGTTTGCGTGTGACCAATTTGTCTTCGAGAAAAAGTCGATTATACATATGCGTTTTTACGACATCGTGGGAATCACTTTTTTTTGGCTGCACCTAGACAAAATCTGGCATCATATTCGGTTTCAGCACGTCGAATAACCAAGGAAACTGATGCGACATCGTTTTCTTTGCGACCACAGCTCACGAAAAACTCAATCATAGAAGTTGATATTCGTGTTCGATATGATGGCATATAACTTGAGTACACATTGTCGTAGGCCGATGAAACCGCGTGCAATAGCTTCGTCTCGTCGAACTACACGAGTGCAATGCGCGAAGTTTGCGTGGGAACAATTTGTCTTCGAGAAAAAGTCGATTATACATATGCGTTTTTACGACTTCGTGGGAATCACTTTTTTTTGGCTGCACCTAGACAAAATCTGGCATCATATTCGGTTTCAGCACGTCGAATAACCAAGGAAACTGATGCGACATCGTTTTCTTTGCGACCACAGCTCACGAAAAACTCAATCATAGAAGTTGATATTCGTGTTCGATATGATGGCATATAACTTGAGTACACATTGTCGTAGGCCGATGAAACCGCGTGCAATAGCTTCGTCTCGTCGAACTACACGAGTGCAATGCGCGACGTTTGCGTGTGAACAATTTGTCTTCGAGAAACCGTCGATTATACATATGCGTTTTTACGACATCGTGGGAATCACTTTTTTTTGGCTGCACCTAGACAAAATCTGGCATCATATTCGGTTTCAGCACGTCGAATAACCAAGGAAACTGATGCGACATCGTTTTCTTTGCGACCACAGCTCACGAAAAACTCAATCATAGAAGTTGATATTCGTGTTCGATATGATGGCATATAACTTGAGTACACATTGTCGTAGGCCGATGAAACCGCGTGCAATAGCTTCGTCTCGTCGAACTACACGAGTGCAATGGGCGAAATTTGCGTGTGAACAATTTGTCTTCGAGAAAACGTCGATTATACATATGCGTTTTTACGACATCGTGGGAATCACTTTTTTTTGGCTGCACCTAGACAAAATCTGGCATCATATTCGGTTTCAGCACGTCGAATAACCAAGGAAACTGATGCGACATCGTTTTCTTTGCGACCACAGCTCACGAAAAACTCAATCATAGAAGTTGATATTCGTGTTCGATATGATGGCATATAACTTGAGTACACATTGTCGTAGGCCGATGAAACCGCGTGCAATAGCTTCGTCTCGTGGAACTACACGAGTGCAATGCGCGAAGTTTGCGTGTGACCAATTTGTCTTCGAGAAAAAGTCGATTATACATATGCGTTTTTACGACATCGTGGGAATCACTTTTTTTTGGCTGCACCTAGACAAAATCTGGCATCATATTCGGTTTCAGCACGTCGAATAACCAAGGAAACTGATGCGACATCGTTTTCTTTGCGACCACAGCTCACGAAAAACTCAATCATAGAAGTTGATATTCGTGTTCGATATGATGGCATATAACTTGAGTACACATTGTCGTAGGCCGATGAAACCGCGTGCAATAGCTTCGTCTCGTCGAACTACACGAGTGCAATGCGCGAAGTTCGCTTGTGAACAATTTGTCTTCGAGAAAAAGTCGATTATACATATGCGTTTTTACGACATCGTGGGAATCACTTTTTTTTGGCTGCACCTAGACAAAATCTGGCATCATATTCGGTTTCAGCACGTCGAATAACCAATGAAACTGATGCGACATCGTTTTCTTTGCGACCACAGCTCACGAAAAACTCAATCATAGAAGTTGATATTCGTGTTCGATATGATGGCATATAACTTGAGTACACATTGTCGTAGGCCGATGAAACCGCGTGCAACAGCTTCGTCTCGTCGAACTACAGGAGTGCAATGCGCGAAGTTTGCGTGTGACCAATTTGTCTTCGAGAAAAAGTCGATTATACATATGCGTTTTTACGACATCGTGGGAATCACTTTTTTTTGGCTGCACCTAGACAAAATCTGGCATCATATTCGGTTTCATCACGTCGAATAACCAAGGAAACTGATGCGACATCGTTTTCTTTGCGACCACAGCTCACGAAAAACTCAATCATAGAAGTTGATATTCGTGTTCGATATGATGGCATATAACTTGAGTACACATTGTCGTAGGCCGATGAAACCGCGTGCAATAGCTTCGTCTCGTCGAACTACACGAGTGCAATGCGCGAAGTTCGCTTGTGAACAATTTGTCTTCGAGAAAAAGTCGATTATACATATGCGTTTTTACGACATCGTGGGAATCACTTTTTTTTGGCTGCACCTAGACAAAATCTGGCATCATATTCGGTTTCAGCACGTCGAATAACCAATGAAACTGATGCGACATCGTTTTCTTTGCGACCACAGCTCACGAAAAACTCAATCATAGAAGTTGATATTCGTGTTCGATATGATGGCATATAACTTGAGTACACATTGTCGTAGGCCGATGAAACCGCGTGCAACAGCTTCGTCTCGTCGAACTACAGGAGTGCAATGCGCGAAGTTTGCGTGTGACCAATTTGTTTTCGAGAAAAAGTCGATTATACATATGCGTTTTTACGACATCGTGGGAATCACTTTTTTTTGGCTGCACCTAGACAAAATCTGGCATCATATTCGGTTTCATCACGTCGAATAACCAAGGAAACTGATGCGACATCGTTTTCTTTGCGACCACAGCTCACGAAAAACTCAATCATAGAAGTTGATATTCGTGTTCGATATGATGGCATATAACTTGAGTACACATTGTCGTAGGCCGATGAAACCGCGTGCAATAGCTTCGTCTCGTCGAACTACACGAGTGCAATGCGCGAAGTTCGCTTGTGAACAATTTGTCTTCGAGAAAAAGTCGATTATACATATGCGTTTTACGACATCGTGGGAATCACTTTTTTTTGGCTGCACCTAGACAAAATCTGGCATCATATTCGGTTTCAGCACGTCGAAAAACCAAAGAAACTGATGCGACATCGTTTTCTTTGCGACCACAGCTCACGAAAAACTCAATCATAGAAGTTGATATTCGTGTTCGATATGATGGCATATAACTTGAGTACACATTGTCGTAGGCCGATGAAACCGCGTGCAATAGCTTCGTCTCGTGGAACTACACGAGTGCAATGCGCGAAGTTTGCGTGTGACCAATTTGTCTTCGAGAAAAAGTCGATTATACATATGCGTTTTTACGACATCGTGGGAATCACTTTTTTTTGGCTGCACCTAGACAAAATCTGGCATCATATTCGGTTTCAGCACGTCGAATAACCAAGGAAACTGATGCGACATCGTTTTCTTTGCGACCACAGCTCACGAAAAACTCAATCATAGAAGTTGATATTCGTGTTCGATATGATGGCATATAACTTGAGTACACATTGTCGTAGGCCGATGAAACCGCGTGCAATAGCTTCGTCTCGTCGAACTACACGAGTGCAATGCGCGAAGTTTGCGTGGGAACAATTTGTCTTCGAGAAAAAGTCGATTATACATATGCGTTTTTACGACTTCGTGGGAATCACTTTTTTTTGGCTGCACCTAGACAAAATCTGGCATCATATTCGGTTTCAGCACGTCGAATAACCAAGGAAACTGATGCGACATCGTTTTCTTTGCGACCACAGCTCACGAAAAACTCAATCATAGAAGTTGATATTCGTGTTCGATATGATGGCATATAACTTGAGTACACATTGTCGTAGGCCGATGAAACCGCGTGCAATAGCTTCGTCTCGTCGAACTACACGAGTGCAATGCGCGACGTTTGCGTGTGAACAATTTGTCTTCGAGAAACCGTCGATTATACATATGCGTTTTTACGACATCGTGGGAATCACTTTTTTTTGGCTGCACCTACTCAAAATCTGGCATCATATTCGGTTTCAGCACGTCGAATAACCAAGGAAACTGATGCGACATCGTTTTCTTTGCGACCACAGCTCACGAAAAACTCAATCATAGAAGTTGATATTCGTGTTCGATATGATGGCATATAACTTGAGTACACATTGTCGTAGGCCGATGAAACCGCGTGCAATAGCTTCGTCTCGTCGAACTACACGAGTGCAATGGGCGAAATTTGCGTGTGAACAATTTGTCTTCGAGAAAACGTCGATTATACATATGCGTTTTTACGACATCGTGGGAATCACTTTTTTTTGGCTGCACCTAGACAAAATCTGGCATCATATTCGGTTTCAGCACGTCGAATAACCAAGGAAACTGATGCGACATCGTTTTCTTTGCGACCACAGCTCACGAAAAACTCAATCATAGAAGTTGATATTCGTGTTCGATATGATGGCATATAACTTGAGTACACATTGTCGTAGGCCGATGAAACCGCGTGCAATAGCTTCGTCTCGTCGAACTACACGAGTGCAATGGGCGAAATTTGCGTGTGAACAATTTGTCTTCGAGAAAACGTCGATTATACATATGCGTTTTTACGACATCGTGGGAATCACTTTTTTTTGGCTGCACCTAGACAAAATCTGGCATCATATTCGGTTTCAGCACGTCGAATAACCAAGGAAACTGATGCGACATCGTTTTCTTTGCGACCACAGCTCACGAAAAACTCAATCATAGAAGTTGATATTCGTGTTCGATATGATGGCATATAACTTGAGTACACATTGTCGTAGGCCGATGAAACCGCGTGCAATAGCTTCGTCTCGTGGAACTACACGAGTGCAATGCGCGAAGTTTGCGTGTGACCAATTTGTCTTCGAGAAAAAGTCGATTATACATATGCGTTTTTACGACATCGTGGGAATCACTTTTTTTTGGCTGCACCTAGACAAAATCTGGCATCATATTCGGTTTCAGCACGTCGAATAACCAAGGAAACTGATGCGACATCGTTTTCTTTGCGACCACAGCTCACGAAAAACTCAATCATAGAAGTTGATATTCGTGTTCGATATGATGGCATATAACTTGAGTACACATTGTCGTAGGCCGATGAAACCGCGTGCAATAGCTTCGTCTCGTCGAACTACACGAGTGCAATGCGCGAAGTTTGCGTGGGAACAATTTGTCTTCGAGAAAAAGTCGATTATACATATGCGTTTTTACGACTTCGTGGGAATCACTTTTTTTTGGCTGCACCTAGACAAAATCTGGCATCATATTCGGTTTCAGCACGTCGAATAACCAAGGAAACTGATGCGACATCGTTTTCTTTGCGACCACAGCTCACGAAAAACTCAATCATAGAAGTTGATATTCGTGTTCGATATGATGGCATATAACTTGAGTACACATTGTCGTAGGCCGATGAAACCGCGTGCAATAGCTTCGTCTCGTCGAACTACACGAGTGCAATGCGCGACGTTTGCGTGTGAACAATTTGTCTTCGAGAAACCGTCGATTATACATATGCGTTTTTACGACATCGTCGGAATCACTTTTTTTTGGCTGCACCTAGACAAAATCTGGCATCATATTCGGTTTCAGCACGTCGAATAACCAAGGAAACTGATGCGACATCGTTTTCTTTGCGATCACAGCTCACGAAAAACTCAATCATAGAAGTTGATATTCGTGTTCGATATGATGGCATATAACTTGAGTACACATTGTCGTAGGCCGATGAAACCGCGTGCAATAGCTTTGTCTCGTGGAACTACACGAGTGCAATGCGCGAAGTTTGCGTGTGAACAATTTGTCTTCGAGAAAAAGTCGATTATACATATGCGTTTTTACGACATCGTGGGAATCACTTTTTTTTGGCTGCACCTAGACAAAATCTGGCATCATATTCGGTTTCAGCACGTCGAATAACCAAGGAAACTGATGCGACATCGTTTTCTTTGCGACCACAGCTCACGAAAAACTCAATCATAGAAGTTGATATTCGTGTTCGATATGATGGCATATAACTTGAGTACACATTGCGTAGGCCGATGAAACCGCGTGCAATAGCTTCGTCTCGTCGAACTACACGAGTGCAATGCGCGAAGTTTGCGTGTGAACAATTTCTCTTCGAGAAAACGTCGATTATACATATGCGTTTTTACGACATCGTGGGAATCACTTTTTTTTGGCTGCACCTAGACAAAATCTGGCATCATATTCGGTTTCAGCACGTCGAATAACCAAGGAAACTAATGCGACATCGTTTTCTTTGCGACCACAGCTCACGAAAAACTCAATCATAGAAGTTGATATTCGTGTTCGATATGATGGCATATAACTTGAGTACACATTGTCGTAGGCCGATGAAACCGCGTGCAATAGCTTCGTCTCGTGGAACTACACGAGTGCAATGCGCGAAGTTTGCGTGTGACCAATTTGTCTTCGAGAAAAAGTCGATTATACATATGCGTTTTTACGACATCGTGGGAATCACTTTTTTTTGGCTGCACCTAGACAAAATCTGGCATCATATTCGGTTTCAGCACGTCGAATAACCAAAGAAACTGATGCGACATCGTTTTCTTTGCGACCACAGCTCACGAAAAACTCAATCATAGAAGTTGATATTCGTGTTCGATATGATGGCATATAACTTGAGTACACATTGTCGTAGGCCGATGAAACCGCGTGCAATAGCTTCGTCTCGTGGAACTACACGAGTGCAATGCGCGAAGTTTGCGTGTGACCAATTTGTCTTCGAGAAAAAGTCGATTATACATATGCGTTTTTACGACATCGTGGGAATCACTTTTTTTTGGCTGCACCTAGACAAAATCTGGCATCATATTCGGTTTCAGCACGTCGAATAACCAAGGAAACTGATGCGACATCGTTTTCTTTGCGACCACAGCTCACGAAAAACTCAATCATAGAAGTTGATATTCGTGTTCGATATGATGGCATATAACTTGAGTACACATTGTCGTAGGCCGATGAAACCGCGTGCAATAGCTTCGTCTCGTGGAACTACACGAGTGCAATGCGCGAAGTTTGCGTGTGAACAATTTGTCTTCGAGAAAAAGTCGATTATACATATGCGTTTTTACGACATCGTGGGAATCACTTTTTTTTGGCTGCACCTAGACAAAATCTGGCATCATATTCGGTTTCAGCACGTCGAATAACCAAGGAAACTGATGCGACATCGTTTTCTTTGCGACCACAGCTCACGAAAAACTCAATCATAGAAGTTGATATTCGTGTTCGATATGATGGCATATAACTTGAGTACACATTGTCGTAGGCCGATGAAACCGCGTGCAATAGCTTCGTCTCGTGGAACTACACGAGTGCAATGCGCGAAGTTTGCGTGTGACCAATTTGTCTTCGAGAAAAAGTCGATTATACATATGCGTTTTTACGACATCGTGGGAATCACTTTTTTTTGGCTGCACCTAGACAAAATCTGGCATCATATTCGGTTTCAGCACGTCGAATAACCAAGGAAACTGATGCGACATCGTTTTCTTTGCGACCACAGCTCACGAAAAACTCAATCATAGAAGTTGATATTCGTGTTCGATATGATGGCATATAACTTGAGTACACATTGTCGTAGGCCGATGAAACCGCGTGCAATAGCTTCGTCTAGTCGACCTACACGAGTGCAATGCGCGAAGTTTGCGTGTGAACAATTTGTCTTCGAGAAAAAGTCGATTATACATATGCGTTTTTACGACATCGTGGGAACCACTTTTTTTGCTGCACCTAGACAAAATCTGGCATCATATTCGGTTTCAGCACGTCGAATAACCAAGGAAACTGATGCGACATCGTTTTCTTTGCGACCACAGCTCACGAAAAACTCAATCATAGAAGTTGATATTCGTGTTCGATATGATGGCATATAACTTGAGTACACATTGTCGTAGGGCGATGAAACCGCGTGCAATAGCTTCGTCTCGTCGAACTACACGAGTGCAATGGGCGAAATTTGCGTGTGAACAATTTGTCTTCGAGAAAACGTCGATTATACATATGCGTTTTTACGACATCGTGGGAATCACTTTTTTTTGGCTGCACCTAGACAAAATCTGGCATCATATTCGGTTTCAGCACGTCGAATAACCAAGGAAACTGATGCGACATCGTTTTCTTTGCGACCACAGCTCACGAAAAACTCAATCATAGAAGTTGATATTCGTGTTCGATATGATGGCATATAACTTGAGTACACATTGTCGTAGGCCGATGAAACCGCGTGCAATAGCTTCGTCTCGTCGAACTACACGAGTGCAATGCGCGAAGTTTGCGTGTGACCAATTTGTCTTCGAGAAAAAGTCGATTATACATATGCGTTTTTACGACATCGTGGGAATCACTTTTTTTTGGCTGCACCTAGACAAAATCTGGCATCATATTCGGTTTCAGCACGTCGAATAACCAAGGAAACTGATGCGACATCGTTTTCTTTGCGACCACAGCTCACGAAAAACTCAATCATAGAAGTTGATATTCGTGTTCGATATGATGGCATATAACTTGAGTACACATTGCGTAGGCCGATGAAACCGCGTGCAATAGCTTCGTCTCGTCGAACTACACGAGTGCAATGCGCGAAGTTTGCGTGTGAACAATTTCTCTTCGAGAAAACGTCGATTATACATATGCGTTTTTACGACATCGTGGGAATCACTTTTTTTTGGCTGCACCTAGACAAAATCTGGCATCATATTCGGTTTCAGCACGTCGAATAACCAAGGAAACTAATGCGACATCGTTTTCTTTGCGACCACAGCTCACGAAAAACTCAATCATAGAAGTTGATATTCGTGTTCGATATGATGGCATATAACTTGAGTACACATTGTCGTAGGCCGATGAAACCGCGTGCAATAGCTTCGTCTCGTGGAACTACACGAGTGCAATGCGCGAAGTTTGCGTGTGACCAATTTGTCTTCGAGAAAAAGTCGATTATACATATGCGTTTTTACGACATCGTGGGAATCACTTTTTTTTGGCTGCACCTAGACAAAATCTGGCATCATATTCGGTTTCAGCACGTCGAATAACCAAAGAAACTGATGCGACATCGTTTTCTTTGCGACCACAGCTCACGAAAAACTCAATCATAGAAGTTGATATTCGTGTTCGATATGATGGCATATAACTTGAGTACACATTGTCGTAGGCCGATGAAACCGCGTGCAATAGCTTCGTCTCGTGGAACTACACGAGTGCAATGCGCGAAGTTTGCGTGTGACCAATTTGTCTTCGAGAAAAAGTCGATTATACATATGCGTTTTTACGACATCGTGGGAATCACTTTTTTTTGGCTGCACCTAGACAAAATCTGGCATCATATTCGGTTTCAGCACGTCGAATAACCAAGGAAACTGATGCGACATCGTTTTCTTTGCGACCACAGCTCACGAAAAACTCAATCATAGAAGTTGATATTCGTGTTCGATATGATGGCATATAACTTGAGTACACATTGTCGTAGGCCGATGAAACCGCGTGCAATAGCTTCGTCTCGTGGAACTACACGAGTGCAATGCGCGAAGTTTGCGTGTGAACAATTTGTCTTCGAGAAAAAGTCGATTATACATATGCGTTTTTACGACATCGTGGGAATCACTTTTTTTTGGCTGCACCTAGACAAAATCTGGCATCATATTCGGTTTCAGCACGTCGAATAACCAAGGAAACTGATGCGACATCGTTTTCTTTGCGACCACAGCTCACGAAAAACTCAATCATAGAAGTTGATATTCGTGTTCGATATGATGGCATATAACTTGAGTACACATTGTCGTAGGCCGATGAAACCGCGTGCAATAGCTTCGTCTCGTGGAACTACACGAGTGCAATGCGCGAAGTTTGCGTGTGACCAATTTGTCTTCGAGAAAAAGTCGATTATACATATGCGTTTTTACGACATCGTGGGAATCACTTTTTTTTGGCTGCACCTAGACAAAATCTGGCATCATATTCGGTTTCAGCACGTCGAATAACCAAGGAAACTGATGCGACATCGTTTTCTTTGCGACCACAGCTCACGAAAAACTCAATCATAGAAGTTGATATTCGTGTTCGATATGATGGCATATAACTTGAGTACACATTGTCGTAGGCCGATGAAACCGCGTGCAATAGCTTCGTCTAGTCGACCTACACGAGTGCAATGCGCGAAGTTTGCGTGTGAACAATTTGTCTTCGAGAAAAAGTCGATTATACATATGCGTTTTTACGACATCGTGGGAACCACTTTTTTTGCTGCACCTAGACAAAATCTGGCATCATATTCGGTTTCAGCACGTCGAATAACCAAGGAAACTGATGCGACATCGTTTTCTTTGCGACCACAGCTCACGAAAAACTCAATCATAGAAGTTGATATTCGTGTTCGATATGATGGCATATAACTTGAGTACACATTGTCGTAGGGCGATGAAACCGCGTGCAATAGCTTCGTCTCGTCGAACTACACGAGTGCAATGGGCGAAATTTGCGTGTGAACAATTTGTCTTCGAGAAAACGTCGATTATACATATGCGTTTTTACGACATCGTGGGAATCACTTTTTTTTGGCTGCACCTAGACAAAATCTGGCATCATATTCGGTTTCAGCACGTCGAATAACCAAGGAAACTGATGCGACATCGTTTTCTTTGCGACCACAGCTCACGAAAAACTCAATCATAGAAGTTGATATTCGTGTTCGATATGATGGCATATAACTTGAGTACACATTGTCGTAGGCCGATGAAACCGCGTGCAATAGCTTCGTCTCGTCGAACTACACGAGTGCAATGCGCGAAGTTTGCGTGTGACCAATTTGTCTTCGAGAAAAAGTCGATTATACATATGCGTTTTTACGACATCGTGGGAATCACTTTTTTTTGGCTGCACCTAGACAAAATCTGGCATCATATTCGGTTTCAGCACGTCGAATAACCAAGGAAACTGATGCGACATCGTTTTCTTTGCGACCACAGCTCACGAAAAACTCAATCATAGAAGTTGATATTCGTGTTCGATATGATGGCATATAACTTGAGTACACATTGTCGTAGGCCGATGAAACCGCGTGCAATAGCTTCGTCTCGTCGAACTACACGAGTGCAATGCGCGAAGTTTGCGTGTGACCAATTTGTCTTCGAGAAAAAGTCGATTATACATATGCGTTTTTACGACATCGTGGGAATCACTTTTTTTTGGCTGCACCTAGACAAAATCTGGCATCATATTCGGTTTCAGCACGTCGAATAACCAAAGAAACTGATGCGACATCGTTTTCTTTGCGACCACAGCTCACGAAAAACTCAATCATAGAAGTTGATATTCGTGTTCGATATGATGGCATATAACTTGAGTACACATTGTCGTAGGCCGATGAAACCGCGTGCAATAGCTTCGTCTCGTGGAACTACACGAGTGCAATGCGCGAAGTTTGCGTGTGACCAATTTGTCTTCGAGAAAAAGTCGATTATACATATGCGTTTTTACGACATCGTGGGAATCACTTTTTTTTGGCTGCACCTAGACAAAATCTGGCGTCATATTCGGTTTCAGCACGTCGAATAACCAAGGAAACTGATGCGACATCGTTTTCTTTGCGACCACAGCTCACGAAAAACTCAATCATAGAAGTTGATATTCGTGTTCGATATGATGGCATATAACTTGAGTACACATTGTCGTAGGCCGATGAAACCGCGTGCAATAGCTTCGTCTCGTCGAACTACACGAGTGCAATGCGCGAAGTTTGCGTGGGAACAATTTGTCTTCGAGAAAAAGTCGATTATACATATGCGTTTTTACGACTTCGTGGGAATCACTTTTTTTTGGCTGCACCTAGACAAAATCTGGCATCATATTCGGTTTCAGCACGTCGAATAACCAAGGAAACTGATGCGACATCGTTTTCTTTGCGACCACAGCTCACGAAAAACTCAATCATAGAAGTTGATATTCGTGTTCGATATGATGGCATATAACTTGAGTACACATTGTCGTAGGCCGATGAAACCGCGTGCAATAGCTTCGTCTCGTCGAACTACACGAGTGCAATGCGCGACGTTTGCGTGTGAACAATTTGTCTTCGAGAAACCGTCGATTATACATATGCGTTTTTACGACATCGTCGGAATCACTTTTTTTTGGCTGCACCTAGACAAAATCTGGCATCATATTCGGTTTCAGCACGTCGAATAACCAAGGAAACTGATGCGACATCGTTTTCTTTGCGATCACAGCTCACGAAAAACTCAATCATAGAAGTTGATATTCGTGTCCGATATGATGGCATATAACTTGAGTACACATTGTCGTAGGCCGATGAAACCGCGTGCAATAGCTTTGTCTCGTGGAACTACACGAGTGCAATGCGCGAAGTTTGCGTGTGAACAATTTGTCTTCGAGAAAAAGTCGATTATACATATGCGTTTTTACGACATCGTGGGAATCACTTTTTTTTGGCTGCACCTAGACAAAATCTGGCATCATATTCGGTTTCAGCACGTCGAATAACCAAGGAAACTGATGCGACATCGTTTTCTTTGCGACCACAGCTCACGAAAAACTCAATCATAGAAGTTGATATTCGTGTTCGATATGATGGCATATAACTTGAGTACACATTGTCGTAGGCCGATGAAACCGCGTGCAATAGCTTCGTCTCGTCGAACTACACGAGTGCAATGCGCGAAGTTTGCGTGTGAACAATTTCTCTTCGAGAAAACGTCGATTATACATATGCGTTTTTACGACATCGTGGGAATCACTTTTTTTTGGCTGCACCTAGACAAAATCTGGCATCATATTCGGTTTCAGCACGTCGAATAACCAAGGAAACTAATGCGACATCGTTTTCTTTGCGACCACAGCTCACGAAAAACTCAATCATAGAAGTTGATATTCGTGTTCGATATGATGGCATATAACTTGAGTACACATTGTCGTAGGCCGATGAAACCGCGTGCAATAGCTTCGTCTCGTGGAACTACACGAGTGCAATGCGCGAAGTTTGCGTGTGACCAATTTGTCTTCGAGAAAAAGTCGATTATACATATGCGTTTTTACGACATCGTGGGAATCACTTTTTTTTGGCTGCACCTAGACAAAATCTGGCATCATATTCGGTTTCAGCACGTCGAATAACCAAGGAAACTGATGCGACATCGTTTTCTTTGCGACCACAGCTCACGAAAAACTCAATCATAGAAGTTGATATTCGTGTTCGATATGATGGCATATAACTTGAGTACACATTGTCGTAGGCCGATGAAACCGCGTGCAATAGCTTCGTCTCGTCGAACTACACGAGTGCAATGCGCGAAGTTTGCGTGGGAACAATTTGTCTTCGAGAAAAAGTCGATTATACATATGCGTTTTTACGACTTCGTGGGAATCACTTTTTTTTGGCTGCACCTAGACAAAATCTGGCATCATATTCGGTTTCAGCACGTCGAATAACCAAGGAAACTGATGCGACATCGTTTTCTTTGCGACCACAGCTCACGAAAAACTCAATCATAGAAGTTGATATTCGTGTTCGATATGATGGCATATAACTTGAGTACACATTGTCGTAGGCCGATGAAACCGCGTGCAATAGCTTCGTCTCGTCGAACTACACGAGTGCAATGCGCGACGTTTGCGTGTGAACAATTTGTCTTCGAGAAACCGTCGATTATACATATGCGTTTTTACGACATCGTCGGAATCACTTTTTTTTGGCTGCACCTAGACAAAATCTGGCATCATATTCGGTTTCAGCACGTCGAATAACCAAGGAAACTGATGCGACATCGTTTTCTTTGCGATCACAGCTCACGAAAAACTCAATCATAGAAGTTGATATTCGTGTTCGATATGATGGCATATAACTTGAGTACACATTGTCGTAGGCCGATGAAACCGCGTGCAATAGCTTCGTCTCGTGGAACTACACGAGTGCAATGCGCGAAGTTTGCGTGTGAACAATTTGTCTTCGAGAAAAAGTCGATTATACATATGCGTTTTTACGACATCGTGGGAATCACTTTTTTTTGGCTGCACCTAGACAAAATCTGGCATCATATTCGGTTTCAGCACGTCGAATAACCAAGGAAACTGATGCGACATCGTTTTCTTTGCGACCACAGCTCACGAAAAACTCAATCATAGAAGTTGATATTCGTGTTCGATATGATGGCATATAACTTGAGTACACATTGTCGTAGGCCGATGAAACCGCGTGCAATAGCTTCGTCTCGTGGAACTACACGAGTGCAATGCGCGAAGTTTGCGTGTGACCAATTTGTCTTCGAGAAAAAGTCGATTATACATATGCGTTTTTACGACATCGTGGGAATCACTTTTTTTTGGCTGCACCTAGACAAAATCTGGCATCATATTCGGTTTCAGCACGTCGAATAACCAAGGAAACTGATGCGACATCGTTTTCTTTGCGACCACAGCTCACGAAAAACTCAATCATAGAAGTTGATATTCGTGTTCGATATGATGGCATATAACTTGAGTACACATTGTCGTAGGCCGATGAAACCGCGTGCAATAGCTTCGTCTCGTCGAACTACACGAGTGCAATGCGCGAAGTTTGCGTGGGAACAATTTGTCTTCGAGAAAAAGTCGATTATACATATGCGTTTTTACGACTTCGTGGGAATCACTTTTTTTTGGCTGCACCTAGACAAAATCTGGCATCATATTCGGTTTCAGCACGTCGAATAACCAAGGAAACTGATGCGACATCGTTTTCTTTGCGACCACAGCTCACGAAAAACTCAATCATAGAAGTTGATATTCGTGTTCGATATGATGGCATATAACTTGAGTACACATTGTCGTAGGCCGATGAAACCGCGTGCAATAGCTTCGTCTAGTCGACCTACACGAGTGCAATGCGCGAAGTTTGCGTGTGAACAATTTGTCTTCGAGAAAAAGTCGATTATACATATGCGTTTTTACGACATCGTGGGAACCACTTTTTTTGCTGCACCTAGACAAAATCTGGCATCATATTCGGTTTCAGCACGTCGAATAACCAAGGAAACTGATGCGACATCGTTTTCTTTGCGACCACAGCTCACGAAAAACTCAATCATAGAAGTTGATATTCGTGTTCGATATGATGGCATATAACTTGAGTACACATTGTCGTAGGGCGATGAAACCGCGTGCAATAGCTTCGTCTCGTCGAACTACACGAGTGCAATGGGCGAAATTTGCGTGTGAACAATTTGTCTTCGAGAAAACGTCGATTATACATATGCGTTTTTACGACATCGTGGGAATCACTTTTTTTTGGCTGCACCTAGACAAAATCTGGCATCATATTCGGTTTCAGCACGTCGAATAACCAAGGAAACTGATGCGACATCGTTTTCTTTGCGACCACAGCTCACGAAAAACTCAATCATAGAAGTTGATATTCGTGTTCGATATGATGGCATATAACTTGAGTACACATTGCCGTAGGCCGATGAAACCGCGTGCAATAGCTTCGTCTCGTCGAACTACACGAGTGCAATGCGCGAAGTTTGCGTGTGACCAATTTGTCTTCGAGAAAAAGTCGATTATACATATGCGTTTTTACGACATCGTGGGAATCACTTTTTTTTGGCTGCACCTAGACAAAATCTGGCATCATATTCGGTTTCAGCACGTCGAATAACCAAGGAAACTGATGCGACATCGTTTTCTTTGCGACCACAGCTCACGAAAAACTCAATCATAGAAGTTGATATTCGTGTTCGATATGATGGCATATAACTTGAGTACACATTGTCGTAGGCCGATGAAACCGCGTGCAATAGCTTCGTCTCGTCGAACTACACGAGTGCAATGCGCGAAGTTCGCTTGTGAACAATTTGTCTTCGAGAAAAAGTCGATTATACATATGCGTTTTACGACATCGTGGGAATCACTTTTTTTTGGCTGCACCTAGACAAAATCTGGCATCATATTTGGTTTCAGCACGTCGAATAACCAATGAAACTGATGCGACATCGTTTTCTTTGCGACCACAGCTCACGAAAAACTCAATCATAGAAGTTGATATTCGTGTTCGATATGATGGCATATAACTTGAGTACACATTGTCGTAGGCCGATGAAACCGCGTGCAACAGCTTCGTCTCGTCGAACTACAGGAGTGCAATGCGCGAAGTTTGCGTGTGACCAATTTGTCTTCGAGAAAAAGTCGATTATACATATGCGTTTTTACGACATCGTGGGAATCACTTTTTTTTGGCTGCACCTAGACAAAATCTGGCATCATATTCGGTTTCAGCACGTCGAATAACCAAAGAAACTGATGCGACATCGTTTTCTTTGCGACCACAGCTCACGAAAAACTCAATCATAGAAGTTGATATTCGTGTTCGATATGATGGCATATAACTTGAGTACACATTGTCGTAGGCCGATGAAACCGCGTGCAATAGCTTCGTCTCGTGGAACTACACGAGTGCAATGCGCGAAGTTTGCGTGTGACCAATTTGTCTTCGAGAAAAAGTCGATTATACATATGCGTTTTTACGACATCGTGGGAATCACTTTTTTTTGGCTGCACCTAGACAAAATCTGGCATCATATTCGGTTTCAGCACGTCGAATAACCAAGGAAACTGATGCGACATCGTTTTCTTTGCGACCACAGCTCACGAAAAACTCAATCATAGAAGTTGATATTCGTGTTCGATATGATGGCATATAACTTGAGTACACATTGTCGTAGGCCGATGAAACCGCGTGCAATAGCTTCGTCTCGTCGAACTACACGAGTGCAATGCGCGAAGTTTGCGTGGGAACAATTTGTCTTCGAGAAAAAGTCGATTATACATATGCGTTTTTACGACTTCGTTAGAATCACTTTTTTTTGGCTGCACCTAGACAAAATCTGGCATCATATTCGGTTTCAGCACGTCGAATAACCAAGGAAACTGATGCGACATCGTTTTCTTTGCGACCACAGCTCACGAAAAACTCAATCATAGAAGTTGATATTCGTGTTCGATATGATGGCATATAACTTGAGTACACATTGTCGTAGGCCGATGAAACCGCGTGCAATAGCTTCGTCTCGTCGAACTACACGAGTGCAATGCGCGACGTTTGCGTGTGAACAATTTGTCTTCGAGAAACCGTCGATTATACATATGCGTTTTTACGACATCGTGGGAATCACTTTTTTTTGGCTGCACCTAGACAAAATCTGGCATCATATTCGGTTTCAGCACGTCGAATAACCAAGGAAACTAATGCGACATCGTTTTCTTTGCGACCACAGCTCACGAAAAACTCAATCATAGAAGTTGATATTCGTGTTCGATATGATGGCATATAACTTGAGTACACATTGTCGTAGGCCGATGAAACCGCGTGCAATAGCTTCGTCTCGTGGAACTACACGAGTGCAATGCGCGAAGTTTGCGTGTGAACAATTTGTCTTCGAGAAAAGTCGATTATACATATGCGTTTTTACGACATCGTGGGAATCACTTTTTTTTGGCTGCACCTAGACAAAATCTGGCATCATATTCGGTTTCAGCACGTCGAATAACCGAAGAAACTGATGCGACATCGTTTTCTTTGCGACCACAGCTCACGAAAAACTCAATCATAGAAGTTGATATTCGTGTTCGATATGATGGCATATAACTTGAGTACACATTGTCGTAGGGCGATGAAACCGCGTGCAATAGCTTCGTCTCGTCGAACTACACGAGTGCAATGGGCGAAATTTGCGTGTGAACAATTTGTCTTCGAGAAAACGTCGATTATACATATGCGTTTTTACGACATCGTGGGAATCACTTTTTTTTGGCTGCACCTAGACAAAATCTGGCATCATATTCGGTTTCAGCACGTCGAATAACCAAGGAAACTGATGCGACATCGTTTTCTTTGCGACCACAGCTCACGAAAAACTCAATCATAGAAGTTGATATTCGTGTTCGATATGATGGCATATAACTTGAGTACACATTGTCGTAGGCCGATGAAACCGCGTGCAATAGCTTCGTCTCGTCGAACTACACGAGTGCAATGCGCGAAGTTTGCGTGTGAACAATTTCTCTTCGAGAAAACGTCGATTATACATATGCGTTTTTACGACATCGTGGGAATCACTTTTTTTTGGCTGCACCTAGACAAAATCTGGCATCATATTCGGTTTCAGCACGTCGAATAACCAAGGAAACTGATGCGACATCGTTTTCTTTGCGACCACAGCTCACGAAAAACTCAATCATAGAAGTTGATATTCGTGTTCGATATGATGGCATATAACTTGAGTACACATTGTCGTAGGCCGATGAAACCGCGTGCAATAGCTTCGTCTCGTCGAACTACACGAGTGCAATGTGCGAAGTTCGCTTGTGAACAATTTGTCTTCGAGAAAAAGTCGATTATACATATGCGTTTTTACGACATCGTGGGAATCACTTTTTTTTGGCTGCACCTAGACAAAATCTGGCATCATATTCGGTTTCAGCACGTCGAATAACCAATGAAACTGATGCGACATCGTTTTCTTTGCGACCACAGCTCACGAAAAACTCAATCATAGAAGTTGATATTCGTGTTCGATATGATGGCATATAACTTGAGTACACATTGTCGTAGGCCGATGAAACCGCGTGCAACAGTTTCGTCTCGTCGAACTACAGGAGTGCAATGCGCGAAGTTTGCGTGTGACCAATTTGTCTTCGAGAAAAAGTCGATTATACATATGCGTTTTTACGACATCGTCGGAATCACTTTTTTTTGGCTGCACCTAGACAAAATCTGGCATCATATTCGGTTTCAGCACGTCGAATAACCAAGGAAACTGATGCGACATCGTTTTCTTTGCGATCACAGCTCACGAAAAACTCAATCATAGAAGTTGATATTCGTGTTCGATATGATGGCATATAACTTGAGTACACATTGTCGTAGGCCGATGAAACCGCGTGCAATAGCTTCGTCTCGTCGAACTACACGAGTGCAATGCGCGAAGTTTGCGTGTGACCAATTTGTCTTCGAGAAAAAGTCGATTATACATATGCGTTTTTACGACATCGTGGGAATCACTTTTTTTTGGCTGCACCTAGACAAAATCTGGCATCATATTCGGTTTCAGCACGTCGAATAACCAAGGAAACTGATGCGACATCGTTTTCTTTGCGACCACAGCTCACGAAAAACTCAATCATAGAAGTTGATATTCGTGTTCGATATGATGGCATATAACTTGAGTACACATTGTCGTAGGCCGATGAAACCGCGTGCAATAGCTTCGTCTCGTCGAACTACACGAGTGCAATGCGCGAAGTTCGCTTGTGAACAATTTGTCTTCGAGAAAAAGTCGATTATACATATGCGTTTTACGACATCGTGGGAATCACTTTTTTTTGGCTGCACCTAGACAAAATCTGGCATCATATTTGGTTTCAGCACGTCGAATAACCAATGAAACTGATGCGACATCGTTTTCTTTGCGACCACAGCTCACGAAAAACTCAATCATAGAAGTTGATATTCGTGTTCGATATGATGGCATATAACTTGAGTACACATTGTCGTAGGCCGATGAAACCGCGTGCAACAGCTTCGTCTCGTCGAACTACAGGAGTGCAATGCGCGAAGTTTGCGTGTGACCAATTTGTCTTCGAGAAAAAGTCGATTATACATATGCGTTTTTACGACATCGTGGAAATCACTTTTTTTTGGCTGCACCTAGACAAAATCTGGCATCATATTCGGTTTCAGCACGTCGAATAACCAAGGAAACTGATGCGACATCGTTTTCTTTGCGACCACAGCTCACGAAAAACTCAATCATAGAAGTTGATATTCGTGTTCGATATGATGGCATATAACTTGAGTACACATTGTCGTAGGCCGATGAAACCGCGTGCAATAGCTTCGTCTCGTGGAACTACACGAGTGCAATGCGCGAAGTTTGCGTGTGACCAATTTGTCTTCGAGAAAAAGTCGATTATACATATGCGTTTTTACGACATCGTGGGAATCACTTTTTTTTGGCTGCACCTAGACAAAATCTGGCATCATATTCGGTTTCAGCACGTCGAATAACCAAGGAAACTGATGCGACATCGTTTTCTTTGCGACCACAGCTCACGAAAAACTCAATCATAGAAGTTGATATTCGTGTTCGATATGATGGCATATAACTTGAGTACACATTGTCGTAGGCCGATGAAACCGCGTGCAATAGCTTCGTCTCGTCGAACTACACGAGTGCAATGCGCGACGTTTGCGTGTGAACAATTTGTCTTCGAGAAACCGTCGATTATACATATGCGTTTTTACGACATCGTGGGAATCACTTTTTTTTGGCTGCACCTAGACAAAATCTGGCATCATATTCGGTTTCAGCACGTCGAATAACCAAGGAAACTGATGCGACATCGTTTTCTTTGCGACCACAGCTCACGAAAAACTCAATCATAGAAGTTGATATTCGTGTTCGATATGATGGCATATAACTTGAGTACACATTGTCGTAGGCCGATGAAACCGCGTGCAATAGCTTCGTCTCGTCGAACTACACGAGTGCAATGCGCGAAGTTTGCGTGTGAACAATTTCTCTTCGAGAAAACGTCGATTATACATATGCGTTTTTACGACATCGTGGGAATCACTTTTTTTTGGCTGCACCTAGACAAAATCTGGCATCATATTCGGTTTCAGCACGTCGAATAACCAAGGAAACTGATGCGACATCGTTTTCTTTGCGACCACAGCTCACGAAAAACTCAATCATAGAAGTTGATATTCGTGTTCGATATGATGGCATATAACTTGAGTACACATTGTCGTAGGCCGATGAAACCGCGTGCAATAGCTTCGTCTCGTCGAACTACACGAGTACAATGCGCGAAGTTCGCTTGTGAACAATTTGTCTTCGAGAAAAAGTCGATTATACATATGCGTTTTACGACATCGTGGGAATCACTTTTTTTTGGCTGCACCTAGACAAAATCTGGCATCATATTTGGTTTCAGCACGTCGAACAACCAATGAAACTGATGCGACATCGTTTTCTTTGCGACCACAGCTCACGAAAAACTCAATCATAGAAGTTGATATTCGTGTTCGATATGATGGCATATAACTTGAGTACACATTGTCGTAGGCCGATGAAACCGCGTGCAACAGCTTCGTCTCGTCGAACTACAGGAGTGCAATGCGCGAAGTTTGCGTGTGACCAATTTGTCTTCGAGAAAAAGTCGATTATACATATGCGTTTTTACGACATCGTGGGAATCACTTTTTTTTGGCTGCACCTAGACAAAATCTGGCATCATATTCGGTTTCAGCACGTCGAATAACCAAAGAAACTGATGCGACATCGTTTTCTTTGCGACCACAGCTCACGAAAAACTCAATCATAGAAGTTGATATTCGTGTTCGATATGATGGCATATAACTTGAGTACACAATGTCGTAGGCCGATGAAACCGCGTGCAATAGCTTCGTCTCGTGGAACTACACGAGTGCAATGCGCGAAGTTTGCGTGTGACCAATTTGTCTTCGAGAAAAAGTCGATTATACATATGCGTTTTTACGACATCGTGGGAATCACTTTTTTTTGGCTGCACCTAGACAAAATCTGGCATCATATTCGGTTTCAGCACGTCGAATAACCAAGGAAACTGATGCGACATCGTTTTCTTTGCGACCACAGCTCACGAAAAACTCAATCATAGAAGTTGATATTCGTGTTCGATATGATGGCATATAACTTGAGTACACATTGTCGTAGGCCGATGAAACCGCGTGCAATAGCTTCGTCTCGTCGAACTACACGAGTGCAATGCGCGACGTTTGCGTGTGAACAATTTGTCTTCGAGAAACCGTCGATTATACATATGCGTTTTTACGACATCGTGGGAATCACTTTTTTTTGGCTGCACCTAGACAAAATCTGGCATCATATTCGGTTTCAGCACGTCGAATAACCAAGGAAACTGATGCGACATCGTTTTCTTTGCGACCACAGCTCACGAAAAACTCAATCATAGAAGTTGATATTCGTGTTCGATATGATGGCATATAACTTGAGTACACATTGTCGTAGGCCGATGAAACCGCGTGCAATAGCTTCGTCTCGTCGAACTACACGAGTGCAATGGGCGAAATTTGCGTGTGAACAATTTGTCTTCGAGAAAACGTCGATTATACATATGCGTTTTTACGACATCGTGGGAATCACTTTTTTTTGGCTGCACCTAGACAAAATCTGGCATCATATTCGGTTTCAGCACGTCGAATAACCAAGGAAACTGATGCGACATCGTTTTCTTTGCGACCACAGCTCACGAAAAACTCAATCATAGAAGTTGATATTCGTGTTCGATATGATGGCATATAACTTGAGTACACATTGTCGTAGGCCGATGAAACCGCGTGCAATAGCTTCGTCTCGTGGAACTACACGAGTGCAATGCGCGAAGTTTGCGTGTGACCAATTTGTCTTCGAGAAAAAGTCGATTATACATATGCGTTTTTACGACATCGTGGGAATCACTTTTTTTTGGCTGCACCTAGACAAAATCTGGCATCATATTCGGTTTCAGCACGTCGAATAACCAAGGAAACTGATGCGACATCGTTTTCTTTGCGACCACAGCTCACGAAAAACTCAATCATAGAAGTTGATATTCGTGTTCGATATGATGGCATATAACTTGAGTACACATTGTCGTAGGCCGATGAAACCGCGTGCAATAGCTTCGTCTCGTCGAACTACACGAGTGCAATGCGCGAAGTTTGCGTGGGAACAATTTGTCTTCGAGAAAAAGTCGATTATACATATGCGTTTTTACGACTTCGTGGGAATCACTTTTTTTTGGCTGCACCTAGACAAAATCTGGCATCATATTCGGTTTCAGCACGTCGAATAACCAAGGAAACTGATGCGACATCGTTTTCTTTGCGACCACAGCTCACGAAAAACTCAATCATAGAAGTTGATATTCGTGTTCGATATGATGGCATATAACTTGAGTACACATTGTCGTAGGCCGATGAAACCGCGTGCAATAGCTTCGTCTCGTCGAACTACACGAGTGCAATGCGCGAAGTTTGCGTGTGACCAATTTGTCTTCGAGAAAAAGTCGATTATACATATGCGTTTTTACGACATCGTGGGAATCACTTTTTTTTGGCTGCACCTAGACAAAATCTGGCATCATATTCGGTTTCAGCACGTCGAATAACCAAGGAAACTGATGCGACATCGTTTTCTTTGCGACCACAGCTCACGAAAAACTCAATCATAGAAGTTGATATTCGTGTTCGATATGATGGCATATAACTTGAGTACACATTGTCGTAGGCCGATGAAACCGCGTGCAATAGCTTCGTCTCGTCGAACTACACGAGTGCAATGCGCGAAGTTCGCTTGTGAACAATTTGTCTTCGAGAAAAAGTCGATTATACATATGCGTTTTACGACATCGTGGGAATCACTTTTTTTTGGCTGCACCTAGACAAAATCTGGCATCATATTTGGTTTCAGCACGTCGAATAACCAATGAAACTGATGCGACATCGTTTTCTTTGCGACCACAGCTCACGAAAAACTCAATCATAGAAGTTGATATTCGTGTTCGATATGATGGCATATAACTTGAGTACACATTGTCGTAGGCCGATGAAACCGCGTGCAACAGCTTCGTCTCGTCGAACTACAGGAGTGCAATGCGCGAAGTTTGCGTGTGACCAATTTGTCTTCGAGAAAAAGTCGATTATACATATGCGTTTTTACGACATCGTGGGAATCACTTTTTTTTGGCTGCACCTAGACAAAATCTGGCATCATATTCGGTTTCAGCACGTCGAATAACCAAAGAAACTGATGCGACATCGTTTTCTTTGCGACCACAGCTCACGAAAAACTCAATCATAGAAGTTGATATTCGTGTTCGATATGATGGCATATAACTTGAGTACACATTGTCGTAGGCCGATGAAACCGCGTGCAATAGCTTCGTCTCGTGGAACTACACGAGTGCAATGCGCGAAGTTTGCGTGTGACCAATTTGTCTTCGAGAAAAAGTCGATTATACATATGCGTTTTTACGACATCGTGGGAATCACTTTTTTTTGGCTGCACCTAGACAAAATCTGGCATCATATTCGGTTTCAGCACGTCGAATAACCAAGGAAACTGATGCGACATCGTTTTCTTTGCGACCACAGCTCACGAAAAACTCAATCATAGAAGTTGATATTCGTGTTCGATATGATGGCATATAACTTGAGTACACATTGTCGTAGGCCGATGAAACCGCGTGCAATAGCTTCGTCTCGTGGAACTACACGAGTGCAATGCGCGAAGTTTGCGTGTGAACAATTTGTCTTCGAGAAAAGTCGATTATACATATGCGTTTTTACGACATCGTGGGAATCACTTTTTTTTGGCTGCACCTAGACAAAATCTGGCATCATATTCGGTTTCAGCACGTCGAATAACCAAGGAAACTGATGCGACATCGTTTTCTTTGCGACCACAGCTCACGAAAAACTCAATCATAGAAGTTGATATTCGTGTTCGATATGATGGCATATAACTTGAGTACACATTGTCGTAGGCCGATGAAACCGCGTGCAATAGCTTCGTCTCGTCGAACTACACGAGTGCAATGCGCGAAGTTTGCGTGTGAACAATTTGTCTTCGAGAAAAGTCGATTATACATATGCGTTTTTACGACATCGTGGGAATCACTTTTTTTTGGCTGCACCTAGACAAAATCTGGCATCATATTCGGTTTCAGCACGTCGAATAACCAAGGAAACTGATGCGACATCGTTTTCTTTGCGACCACAGCTCACGAAAAACTCAATCATAGAAGTTGATATTCGTGTTCGATATGATGGCATATAACTTGAGTACACATTGTCGTAGGCCGATGAAACCGCGTGCAATAGCTTCGTCTCGTCGAACTACACGAGTGCAATGCGCGAAGTTTGGGTGTGAACAATTTCTCTTCGAGAAAACGTCGATTATACATATGCGTTTTTACGACATCGTGGGAATCACTTTTTTTTGGCTGCACCTAGACAAAATCTGGCATCATATTCGGTTTCAGCACGTCGAATAACCAAGGAAACTAATGCGACATCGTTTTCTTTGCGACCACAGCTCACGAAAAACTCAATCATAGAAGTTGATATTCGTGTTCGATATGATGGCATATAACTTGAGTACACATTGTCGTAGGCCGATGAAACCGCGTGCAATAGCTTCGTCTCGTGGAACTACACGAGTGCAATGCGCGAAGTTTGCGTGTGACCAATTTGTCTTCGAGAAAAAGTCGATTATACATATGCGTTTTTACGACATCGTGGGAATCACTTTTTTTTGGCTGCACCTAGACAAAATCTGGCATCATATCCGGTTTCAGCACGTCGAATAACCAAAGAAACTGATGCGACATCGTTTTCTTTGCGACCACAGCTCACGAAAAACTCAATCATAGAAGTTGATATTCGTGTTCGATATGATGGCATATAACTTGAGTACACATTGTCGTAGGGCGATGAAACCGCGTGCAATAGCTTCGTCTCGTCGAACTACACGAGTGCAATGGGCGAAATTTGCGTGTGAACAATTTGTCTTCGAGAAAACGTCGATTATACATATGCGTTTTTACGACATCGTGGGAATCACTTTTTTTTGGCTGCACCTAGACAAAATCTGGCATCATATTCGGTTTCAGCACGTCGAATAACCAAAGAAACTGATGCGACATCGTTTTCTTTGCGACCACAGCTCACGAAAAACTCAATCATAGAAGTTGATATTCGTGTTCGATATGATGGCATATAACTTGAGTACACATTGTCGTAGGCCGATGAAACCGCGTGCAATAGCTTCGTCTCGTGGAACTACACGAGTGCAATGCGCGAAGTTTGCGTGTGACCAATTTGTCTTCGAGAAAAAGTCGATTATACATATGCGTTTTTACGACATCGTGGGAATCACTTTTTTTTGGCTGCACCTAGACAAAATCTGGCATCATATTCGGTTTCAGCACGTCGAATAACCAAGGAAACTGATGCGATATCGTTTTCTTTGCGACCACAGCTCACGAAAAACTCAATCATAGAAGTTGATATTCGTGTTCGATATGATGGCATATAACTTGAGTACACATTGTCGTAGGCCGATGAAACCGCGTGCAATAGCTTCGTCTCGTGGAACTACACGAGTGCAATGCGCGAAGTTTGCGTGTGACCAATTTGTCTTCGAGAAAAAGTCGATTATACATATGCGTTTTTACGACATCGTGGGAATCACTTTTTTTTGGCTGCACCTAGACAAAATCTGGCATCATATTCGGTTTCAGCACGTCGAATAACCAAGGAAACTGATGCGACATCGTTTTCTTTGCGACCACAGCTCACGAAAAACTCAATCATAGAAGTTGATATTCGTGTTCGATATGATGGCATATAACTTGAGTACACATTGTCGTAGGCCGATGAAACCGCGTGCAATAGCTTCGTCTCGTCGAACTACACGAGTGCAATGCGCGACGTTTGCGTGTGAACAATTTGTCTTCGAGAAACCGTCGATTATACATATGCGTTTTTACGACATCGTGGGAATCACTTTTTTTTGGCTGCACCTAGACAAAATCTGGCATCATATTCGGTTTCAGCACGTCGAATAACCAAGGAAACTGATGCGACATCGTTTTCTTTGCGACCACAGCTCACGAAAAACTCAATCATAGAAGTTGATATTCGTGTTCGATATGATGGCATATAACTTGAGTACACATTGTCGTAGGCCGATGAAACCGCGTGCAATAGCTTCGTCTCGTCGAACTACACGAGTGCAATGCGCGAAGTTTGCGTGTGAACAATTTCTCTTCGAGAAAACGTCGATTATACATATGCGTTTTTACGACATCGTGGGAATCACTTTTTTTTGGCTGCACCTAGACAAAATCTGGCATCATATTCGGTTTCAGCACGTCGAATAACCAAGGAAACTGATGCGACATCGTTTTCTTTGCGACCACAGCTCACGAAAAACTCAATCATAGAAGTTGATATTCGTGTTCGATATGATGGCATATAACTTGAGTACACATTGTCGTAGGCCGATGAAACCGCGTGCAATAGCTTCGTCTCGTCGAACTACACGAGTGCAATGCGCGAAGTTCGCTTGTGAACAATTTGTCTTCGAGAAAAAGTCGATTATACATATGCGTTTTACGACATCGTGGGAATCACTTTTTTTTGGCTGCACCTAGACAAAATCTGGCATCATATTTGGTTTCAGCACGTCGAACAACCAATGAAACTGATGCGACATCGTTTTCTTTGCGACCACAGCTCACGAAAAACTCAATCATAGAAGTTGATATTCGTGTTCGATATGATGGCATATAACTTGACTACACATTGTCGTAGGCCGATGAAACCGCGTGCAACAGCTTCGTCTCGTCGAACTACAGGAGTGCAATGCGCGAAGTTTGCGTGTGACCAATTTGTCTTCGAGAAAAAGTCGATTATACATATGCGTTTTTACGACATCGTGGGAATCACTTTTTTTTGGCTGCACCTAGACAAAATCTGGCATCATATTCGGTTTCAGCACGTCGAATAACCAAAGAAACTGATGCGACATCGTTTTCTTTGCGACCACAGCTCACGAAAAACTCAATCATAGAAGTTGATATTCGTGTTCGATATGATGGCATATAACTTGAGTACACAATGTCGTAGGCCGATGAAACCGCGTGCAATAGCTTCGTCTCGTGGAACTACACGAGTGCAATGCGCGAAGTTTGCGTGTGACCAATTTGTCTTCGAGAAAAAGTCGATTATACATATGCGTTTTTACGACATCGTGGGAATCACTTTTTTTTGGCTGCACCTAGACAAAATCTGGCATCATATTCGGTTTCAGCACGTCGAATAACCAAGGAAACTGATGCGACATCGTTTTCTTTGCGACCACAGCTCACGAAAAACTCAATCATAGAAGTTGATATTCGTGTTCGATATGATGGCATATAACTTGAGTACACATTGTCGTAGGCCGATGAAACCGCGTGCAATAGCTTCGTCTCGTCGAACTACACGAGTGCAATGCGCGACGTTTGCGTGTGAACAATTTGTCTTCGAGAAACCGTCGATTATACATATGCGTTTTTACGACATCGTGGGAATCACTTTTTTTTGGCTGCACCTAGACAAAATCTGGCATCATATTCGGTTTCAGCACGTCGAATAACCAAGGAAACTGATGCGACATCGTTTTCTTTGCGACCACAGCTCACGAAAAACTCAATCATAGAAGTTGATATTCGTGTTCGATATGATGGCATATAACTTGAGTACACATTGTCGTAGGCCGATGAAACCGCGTGCAATAGCTTCGTCTCGTCGAACTACACGAGTGCAATGGGCGAAATTTGCGTGTGAACAATTTGTCTTCGAGAAAACGTAGATTATACATATGCGTTTTTACGACATCGTGGGAATCACTTTTTTTTGGCTGCACCTAGACAAAATCTGGCATCATATTCGGTTTCAGCACGTCGAATAACCAAGGAAACTGATGCGACATCGTTTTCTTTGCGACCACAGCTCACGAAAAACTCAATCATAGAAGTTGATATTCGTGTTCGATATGATGGCATATAACTTGAGTACACATTGTCGTAGGCCGATGAAACCGCGTGCAATAGCTTCGTCTCGTGGAACTACACGAGTGCAATGCGCGAAGTTTGCGTGTGACCAATTTGTCTTCGAGAAAAAGTCGATTATACATATGCGTTTTTACGACATCGTGGGAATCACTTTTTTTTGGCTGCACCTAGACAAAATCTGGCATCATATTCGGTTTCAGCACGTCGAATAACCAAGGAAACTGATGCGACATCGTTTTCTTTGCGACCACAGCTCACGAAAAACTCAATCATAGAAGTTGATATTCGTGTTCGATATGATGGCATATAACTTGAGTACACATTGTCGTAGGCCGATGAAACCGCGTGCAATAGCTTCGTCTCGTCGAACTACACGAGTGCAATGCGCGAAGTTTGCGTGGGAACAATTTGTCTTCGAGAAAAAGTCGATTATACATATGCGTTTTTACGACTTCGTGGGAATCACTTTTTTTTGGCTGCACCTAGACAAAATCTGGCATCATATTCGGTTTCAGCACGTCGAATAACCAAGGAAACTGATGCGACATCGTTTTCTTTGCGACCACAGCTCACGAAAAACTCAATCATAGAAGTTGATATTCGTGTTCGATATGATGGCATATAACTTGAGTACACATTGTCGTAGGCCGATGAAACCGCGTGCAATAGCTTCGTCTCGTCGAACTACACGAGTGCAATGCGCGAAGTTTGCGTGTGACCAATTTGTCTTCGAGAAAAAGTCGATTATACATATGCGTTTTTACGACATCGTGGGAATCACTTTTTTTTGGCTGCACCTAGACAAAATCTGGCATCATATTCGGTTTCAGCACGTCGAATAACCAAGGAAACTGATGCGACATCGTTTTCTTTGCGACCACAGCTCACGAAAAACTCAATCATAGAAGTTGATATTCGTGTTCGATATGATGGCATATAACTTGAGTACACATTGTCGTAGGCCGATGAAACCGCGTGCAATAGCTTCGTCTCGTCGAACTACACGAGTGCAATGCGCGAAGTTCGCTTGTGAACAATTTGTCTTCGAGAAAAAGTCGATTATACATATGCGTTTTACGACATCGTGGGAATCACTTTTTTTTGGCTGCACCTAGACAAAATCTGGCATCATATTTGGTTTCAGCACGTCGAATAACCAATGAAACTGATGCGACATCGTTTTCTTTGCGACCACAGCTCACGAAAAACTCAATCATAGAAGTTGATATTCGTGTTCGATATGATGGCATATAACTTGAGTACACATTGTCGTAGGCCGATGAAACCGCGTGCAACAGCTTCGTCTCGTCGAACTACAGGAGTGCAATGCGCGAAGTTTGCGTGTGACCAATTTGTCTTCGAGAAAAAGTCGATTATACATATGCGTTTTTACGACATCGTGGGAATCACTTTTTTTTGGCTGCACCTAGACAAAATCTGGCATCATATTCGGTTTCAGCACGTCGAATAACCAAAGAAACTGATGCGACATCGTTTTCTTTGCGACCACAGCTCACGAAAAACTCAATCATAGAAGTTGATATTCGTGTTCGATATGATGGCATATAACTTGAGTACACATTGTCGTAGGCCGATGAAACCGCGTGCAATAGCTTCGTCTCGTGGAACTACACGAGTGCAATGCGCGAAGTTTGCGTGTGACCAATTTGTCTTCGAGAAAAAGTCGATTATACATATGCGTTTTTACGACATCGTGGGAATCACTTTTTTTTGGCTGCACCTAGACAAAATCTGGCATCATATTCGGTTTCAGCACGTCGAATAACCAAGGAAACTGATGCGACATCGTTTTCTTTGCGACCACAGCTCACGAAAAACTCAATCATAGAAGTTGATATTCGTGTTCGATATGATGGCATATAACTTGAGTACACATTGTCGTAGGCCGATGAAACCGCGTGCAATAGCTTCGTCTCGTCGAACTACACGAGTGCAATGCGCGAAGTTTGCGTGGGAACAATTTGTCTTCGAGAAAAAGTCGATTATACATATGCGTTTTTACGACTTCGTTAGAATCACTTTTTTTTGGCTGCACCTAGACAAAATCTGGCATCATATTCGGTTTCAGCACGTCGAATAACCAAGGAAACTGATGCGACATCGTTTTCTTTGCGACCACAGCTCACGAAAAACTCAATCATAGAAGTTGATATTCGTGTTCGATATGATGGCATATAACTTGAGTACACATTGTCGTAGGCCAATGAAACCGCGTGCAATAGCTTCGTCTCGTCGAACTACACGAGTGCAATGCGCGACGTTTGCGTGTGAACAATTTGTCTTCGAGAAACCGTCGATTATACATATGCGTTTTTACGACATCGTGGGAATCACTTTTTTTTGGCTGCACCTAGACAAAATCTGGCATCATATTCGGTTTCAGCACGTCGAATAACCAAGGAAACTGATGCGACATCGTTTTCTTTGCGACCACAGCTCACGAAAAACTCAATCATAGAAGTTGATATTCGTGTTCGATATGATGGCATATAACTTGAGTACACATTGTCGTAGGCCGATGAAACCGCGTGCAATAGCTTCGTCTCGTCGAACTACACGAGTGCAATGCGCGAAGTTTGCGTGTGAACAATTTGTCTTCGAGAAAAGTCGATTATACATATGCGTTTTTACGACATCGTGGGAATCACTTTTTTTTGGCTGCACCTAGACAAAATCTGGCATCATATTCGGTTTCAGCACGTCGAATAACCAAGGAAACTGATGCGACATCGTTTTCTTTGCGACCACAGCTCACGAAAAACTCAATCATAGAAGTTGATATTCGTGTTCGATATGATGGCATATAACTTGAGTACACATTGTCGTAGGCCGATGAAACCGCGTGCAATAGCTTCGTCTCGTCGAACTACACGAGTGCAATGCGCGAAGTTTGGGTGTGAACAATTTCTCTTCGAGAAAACGTCGATTATACATATGCGTTTTTACGACATCGTGGGAATCACTTTTTTTTGGCTGCACCTAGACAAAATCTGGCATCATATTCGGTTTCAGCACGTCGAATAACCAAGGAAACTAATGCGACATCGTTTTCTTTGCGACCACAGCTCACGAAAAACTCAATCATAGAAGTTGATATTCGTGTTCGATATGATGGCATATAACTTGAGTACACATTGTCGTAGGCCGATGAAACCGCGTGCAATAGCTTCGTCTCGTGGAACTACACGAGTGCAATGCGCGAAGTTTGCGTGTGACCAATTTGTCTTCGAGAAAAAGTCGATTATACATATGCGTTTTTACGACATCGTGGGAATCACTTTTTTTTGGCTGCACCTAGACAAAATCTGGCATCATATCCGGTTTCAGCACGTCGAATAACCAAAGAAACTGATGCGACATCGTTTTCTTTGCGACCACAGCTCACGAAAAACTCAATCATAGAAGTTGATATTCGTGTTCGATATGATGGCATATAACTTGAGTACACATTGTCGTAGGGCGATGAAACCGCGTGCAATAGCTTCGTCTCGTCGAACTACACGAGTGCAATGGGCGAA